>NC_052502.1:25050491-25058311 GCF_016617805.1 Bactrocera tryoni
AGACAATATTGGTGTACACCGATGTATGTAAGTGTGGATTTCTTAAAAGCTTTTCAACTACAGAGTATAATACAAATTAAACGAGATAGATACAGGGTTATATATACATATATAGTATATAAATGTTCAGGATGACGAAAAAAGTTTAAATCCAGTTAACTGGTTGTCTGTCCGTCCGTCCGTCCATCCGTGCAAGCTGTAACTTGAGTAAAAATTGAGATATCTTGTTGATACTTGGTACGTAGGTTCCTTAGAACATAAAAAATTCGAGTTCGTAAATGGGCGTAATCGGTCTACTGCCACGCCCACAAACCGCCATTAACCGAAAACACATCAAGTGACATAACTAAGCACTAAGTAAAGATAAATTGTAATTTGGCACAGGAGACTGCAGTAGCAAAGGCCACCTGTGTGTAAAAATTTTGAAAAAGTGGGCATGGCCACCCGATCTAATAGGTTTAATGTACATACATATCTCCTAAACCATTAAAGCTTCAGAAACCAAATTTGCTAAGCACGAATATTATAAGAGCTTCTACCGACAGTGTGAAAATGGATGAAATCGGGGGATAACCCCGCTCACTGCCCATATAACGGTACTGTTCGAAACTACTAAAAGCGCATCATATCCATAACTAATTGCGCTAGAATCATTAAATTTTACTCCCGAGATGGGATGAGAGAGCTTTATGAGAGCCGGTGTGTAAATTGGACAATGGGCTTGGCACCGCCCACTTTTTGGTGAAATCCCATATCTTGGGACCCGACGGACCGATTTTGACAAAATTTAGTACGTGACATTATTTTTATATTCTTATGCCACAATAGCAAAATAGGCGAAATCGGACAACAACCACAGCTACTTTCCTTATAAAACAACTTTAAATTCCAATTCATTCGTTCAGTTTTCAGCACACAAATCAAGAAGCAACTAATATAAAGGAATATAACTTTGCATGAATAATATCTTTAGTGTGTACCACCTTAAGACACTGTGTGATATATGTATATAACTGAAATTAAGGGATAATCCTTCTCTTATAATGGTATGTCTGTAGGTCAAAAATGGGTTGAATCGGACCAATACTTCCCTTGGCTCCCATATACTTATCATAAAGATTTTCGAACTGCGGGGTGACTTTGTACCACATAGATTATATCGACCAATATGTGAGTTAGCTCAATGAAAAACAGAGAGCATGTTTTCTCATAACAGGTCTAAAATAAATAAAATTGAACGAAAACTTGACTTAGACCCTGTATAACTAATCTTCAAGGTTTTCGAACATCCGGTTGACTTTACACTATAAGATTGGTTTTTTAGTATGTGGAATTGAGAAAAATAGATAAAATCTGGCCGATACTACCCTAACTGCCTTATACTACATACAAGTATAATGGTTTTCGTTTTTCTAACAAACCTTATGTGTCTATCAGTGTATGAGTTATACGAGTATGTACAAATATATAGTATATGCATACATAAAGTTGTCCTCTGGTTGATGTTTTACACCATAAAGTATTTACTTGGCTTTAATTCTTGCAAGTTACAAGTTACAAATCTTCGGTTGCATCCGAACTTATCCCTTCCTTATTTGTTAATAGATGACTTAAAGGAGGAGCCTACTTTAAAAGCTTCAAAAAGTGGATTTTTTTTTTAAATCTTTTTTAAAATTATCTAAGAATATGTCCCCAAAGTTATAGATGGGAATTCGAAATATTTTCGAAGCTAGAAGGGAAATAGTGACCGAGCGTCTAGCAGATATACAGCGCTTGGGCAGAAAGCGAACACTTTGACGCGCGATTTCTCGGTTCTTCATTTTTACGATTTTTCTTAATTTTCGGGCAGAATAGAAAAAAAACTAAACGTCGTATGGAATTGGGGAACATTTATTATCTTTGGCATTAAATTATCTTCTATTTATACTAAAAAAACTAAGAAAGGTCATGTTTGAATATATTTTTAAACAACATGAAGAAAAATTTTTTTGATCAAAAACACTTTTTTCCAATTAAAAAAAAAAATTGTTAAATTTTACACTTTTTTGGAGTTTTCTTAGTTTAACTAGAAGATAAATTATTAAAAAATATGAACCTCTTTGAATTGTTTGTTTCCGATAGAAATCGCGACCTGCATCCTGCCTGCAGTCCGACAAATGCACATGTGAGATGCTTCCTAAAGGCAGAATATCAAAGATTTCGTATCAAAAAATTTGTGAATGATGTCTAAATATATAACTATAAACCCCATAAATCTCGCTTTAATCAATTATTTCTTACCCTCCCAAAAAAATTCTCAAAAAATCGAATTTTTGAAACCTCTAAAGCAGTGCGTTGTGCTATGTGGCGCTATAAAGATAAGATTTCGTACAATCAAAATTTTAAACAGTTTTGTGATTGATTGATCAAGCATTGGTTGAGCACTATTCAAAGATGAATACCAGCAAAGAAAGACCGCGCCAAGTGACTAAAAGTAGGAGGCAATCATGCGCAAGTTGTGTTTCGTCGATTATGTTCTGAAAAACTTTATGTCAAATATGCAAAACGCTCGATAAGAAGAATGGTTGAAAATATCGATAAAATAATGGAAATCGTGGAGTCCGACTGGGTCGATGTACATCATGGCTCGAATTGTCATCTGTGAATTTCTGCTGAATTGTAACAAAATCGATCCATTTCTGAAATGGATGGTTACTTGTGATGAAAGATGAGTCACTTACAGCAATGTCTAGCGAAAACGGTGTTCGTGAATGGCGGTACGCCGGCGCCAAGCTAGGGTTGACGACCAAGAAACGTTTTCAATTTTAAATCATGTACTATGTGCCGCTACCCTACGGCAAACTCTTAATACAATTGAAGCTCTAGGAGTTTGTTTGGAATGTTGCATCCATTTTATATTTTGGATCTGACACCAAGTGATTGCTACCTGTTCCTCACTACGTCGAATAATTTTGTTTGGGGAAAATTCGCCTCAAGAGAAACTTGTAAAAATCGATTACCCGGTTTTTGTCAATATGAACGAGGGTTTTATGAGAGAGACGTTACGAATTTACCATCAAATTGGCAACAAGTTCTCGACAACTAGAGAGTGTAAGCAACCATTCTTAAGCTCGTAGACTTAACAGTAACAAGATCTTGATTCTATTCAAAGCCTGAAGGCAGAATCTACATTCTAAATTGAGTGCTTTTAGAGATTTGAGCGCCAACAAGCAATAAGTGGAACTTATGGGTCAAATAGGAGGACTAAATAAAGAAATCAAGTACGTAAAAGTAAGAGAGTTGGAAATACATATCTCGTCAGAAGACCTAACAGATGTAAAGCCCTTACTACGCAGTCCATGACATGTGAAATGGAAACCTCGTCGTAAAATTTACAAATATAATAGTTGGTTCGATTTTTTGAAAGATTGGATGTGCACAACATAATTTTGTAGGTGGCTTAGTTTAATTTAGCGTTACTAAAATCACTGTTCTAATTATACCCTAAGAAAAATTATAATAATATTATTATTTTGCGTCGCTTCGTCGATAGTTCCAAAAGGACATTTTTCGATGCAGAAATACAACTTCTTAGATGATCACATAAAACACCAGAAGTTAACGAAAATTCTGATCAAACATACCATACACAATATGTATTTGTGGATATAGGTAAAATAAAAATTTTGCTTCTTGAGCTGTCTCAATACTCGTTTATGTCATGTGACTGGAAGTTACGCAAGATTCGCGAAAACAAAAAAAATAACAAAGCACGGGTTTGGAGACCGACCAAAATTTATAATGAGTTATGTTTACAAAAGCCCTATTTTAGTCTAGGAACTGATATCGAAGTTTTCAGAATGCGCAGCATCATCACCTACCTTGAGACCCAGCATTCATTATTCGATAATATTCGCCCAATAGACCACGTCCACCAAGCAGTGAATAAAATATAGCAACCGGAGTTGAGAGTATACACGAAGACCGTGGAAAAGCGATACGGCGTAGTTCGCAGCAACCCGGACTAACGTATGGAATGATTTGGCGCATTTTACTTCGAGATCTTAAATTAAAAGCATACAAAATACAGCTTGTGCAAGAACTGAAGCCGTTTGATCTTCCCAAGCGATATTACTTCGCTCTATGGGCTCTTGAAAAGTTCCAAGAAGATCCCACATTTCCCAGCCAAATTTCCTCAGCGATAAGGCCTATTTCTGGCTCAATGGGTATGTAAACAAGCAAAATTGCCACATTTGGGTCGAAGAGCAAACTGAAGAGATTCAATAACTGTCATTTTATCTAGAAAAAAACAATGGTTTGGTGTAATTTTGTGGGCCGGTGGATTCATCGGTCCATATTAGGTAAAAATTTACGCCTTTGAGAATGTAACAATCCATGACGACCGTTATCGCGCCATGATAACCAACTATTTGATGTTTGAAATTTAAGCTCGTGATCTTGGCGACATTTCTTTTCAACAAAACGGCGCCACTTTACACACATCGCATAAATCAATGAACCCTTCGGTGAGCAGATAATTTCACGTTTTGGCCCGATTTATTGGCCACCTAGATCGTGCGATCACACTGTTGTACTTTTTTCTGTGCGGATATATAAAGTCTGAAGTCTATACGGACAACCGAGTTTCGATTCAGGTCTTGGAGCAATGAGTCATCGAAAATAGGAATGAATGGATGGAACATCTGAGATGCAGTTCCGACAGCTTCTTGGTGAGAAAAGGACGTGTGCAACATTTCAGATCCTTATCTCAAAAACTGAGGCACTACTTCACATATGTAAAGACAAACGGACGTTAGACGGACATGGCTAAATCGACTCAGTTCATCTTGCTGATCATTTTTATATATGTATGTATATATTAACTTCGTGGCAAACTTAATACTCGTATACCTTGTTCAGGTTATAAATAGCTTAACAAACAACCAGGCTTCTAACTACTACTCGTCTAAATATCCCATATATCTAACATATTTTCAATGAAAAGTATCCCGTTACTCACCTCAGAATCTCATTTTCATTCTTCAAATCGGCCACCTGCTCCCGCAGCTTATTCGATTGATCTGTATGCCGCAACTTGTGCTGTTTGAACTGGAATTGTTGCATGGCCAGCATTTGCTCCATTTTCTTCATTTTCAATAAATATTCACGTTGCTGAGCCTCATAGAATGTCTTCAGACGCTTTGTCTCCTGCTCCCAGAAGTTCTCTTTGTCCTAAAAACACACAAAAATACAAAGAAAAAACACCTTTTAGTTAGCATCAATTGCGCTGTAAATTCGGTGTGTGTATATGTGTGTGTAAATTGAAACCTTTTGTACTCGGAATATTACTTTCTCATTGTGCTCCATTGTTTGGCGTAAATAGGAGAGTTCCGAATCGCGATCCTTAAGCGCCGCTTCCAAGTCTGATATGCCCGAGTCGGACGGTGAAGGCGTCATATCGCACTGTTCGCTCAGCAGATACTTGCCACTGCCATTGCCGGCGCTGCCACTCGAGTTGCCACTGCCGCTGCCGGCTGTGCTGCCCACGCCAATGAAACCGAAGTTGCTTGTGCCGCCGAGCATAGCGCTTTGCTGCAGACCATTGCTGTTGTTGCTGGCGTTGTTGTGTGCGCTGCTGCCCGTCGATTTGCTGTGAATGCCATTAAAATGAGTTAAGTGCATATAAAAGTTTCTATTAGCGCTTTAGCGCTTTAGCGATTTCTATTTCAATTTAATTTCCTTGGCTTACATTGTGCTACTTTGACTATTCGCGTCCGAATCCGGTGTATGCCGAATCGATTCCATGCTATCGTTGATTTTCAACGATCTGGAACCACGACGGCGCGCCATGAGACTGTTGCAATAATTATTGCTTGAATAAGCGCCAACGGCCATGCCTCCACCGAACACACCACCGCCAGCACCGACACCAGCACCGCTGCCACCGCCGGCGCTGCCATGCCGCAAATCAGACGTGCCTGCAAAGTAGCGAAGTGAAAGAAGAAGACAAAGCTTTTAAAATCGCTGCCACATAAATAACAAGCTATAAGTCTAAGCTTAAGTTTAATTGTAAGTTTACATGTAAGCATGTAATCATTAATAAAGTATTGCAATAATTGTTTCGAAATGTGTGGCGCTTTAGCTGAATTTTTGTGTCGGTTATGGAGTTTCGAAACATTGGTGGTAGTAATTAAAAATGCTTCCTTATACACCCCGCACATTTTCCAAAGCAATATCTTAGGTGCAATGTTGTTAATATAAACGAAGATATCCGAGTATACTGCTGTGGACAAAAAATAGTAAGACTTTTTAATTTAAACTACGCGAGAAAACACATTCGTCAAAATGTGATCTGACTGTCAGTGAGATCTGTGCCAAATGTTACATCAAAATAATCATCAGTGTTTAGTAGTATACACTTGTCTTTCTGAAGTACACAAATCGCATTTGGCGATTTTTACGATGAACTAAGTTATTCAAGAAGGAAGTTCCATTAAATTTGGTGTGCGAAATCAAATTTCTGGTCGCGAGCAAGTGTTTTTGATTGGTAAAAGCTATTCAAAGAGGGTCGAGAACGCGTTGACGAACCACGTCCAGGCCGTTCATTAACATCAACTTATGATCAACATGGCAATAAAATAAAGGAACTGGTGGCTGAGAATCGTCGATTAACAGTCAGAAGTCTTACTGGCATCGTTGGAATATCGGAGGGATTCGGTGGAAACCAGTTTGAAAGATTATTTGGGCCTAGGAAAAGTGAAAGCATTCGTTCCAAAATCACTCAATTTCTTCGAAAAAGAGCGTCGCGTTAACGTCTATGAAACAATGCTCACCGAGTACCAGAATGTCATGAAACGTATTATTACTGGCGCAGAGCCTTGAATTTATACTTACGATCCGGAAACAGGCGATCAATTGGTCGAATGTCGTGGAAAAGGTGAGCGGAAGCCGTCAAAAATCCAAGTTTTGTTGACAGTTTTCTTCGATTATCGACCAGCAAAATTGTCAATAAGGAATACTATTTGAGTGTCATGCGTCGTTTGCGTGAATCTATTCGTAAAAACGGCCGGAATTATGGGGGGATTGTACCCAAGGTTGAAAACTCTTCCCAAAGAAATTTTCCACACAAGAACTCTAGTTTAATTGATCAGTTTGTTCAAGCTTTTATAAAAGTCAATCACTAATAAGATGTTAAGGAGTTCGAGGCTAGCTAGGTTGAGTGCGCCGTCTTTAAACTCTTTTTTTTTGAAACTGTGTTTTTGAAGTCGGTTGGAGAGATTACTCGAGAACTACTTCATTCATCTTCATTAAATTTAGTCTTTGAGATACAATTCTTAAAAAATTGGACGAAGGATAATTTTTCAATTACAACTAATTAATAATGGCATCGCAATAGCCGAGTTTAAAAATTTTTTTTCCAAAAATTTCAGAATTTCTTTGTTAATAGTGTATTTGTAACAATAGAAAATTCTAATAAAATATTTCATATTTTATATGAGAAAAAAATCGTTGAAAAAAGGTTGTTTTTCATCCAAAGAAACCCATATATCCCCTTAAAGGGATTGCTTAATTCCTTACAGGTCATCAACAAATTCCATAAATTGATATTTGATGATCGTTAAATGACGGAAACATCTGATAAGTTAATGAGATCAAAGGAACCACTTGGACATCTCGTTTATATATGTATTGTCTTTTGTCTCAATATGTGATAATGGCTGAAAGATGGCACCATTAATTCATTTCGTAGTCCATTCCATGGTTATCCGAGTGGATTGCATGAAAAAATGATTGGGAAACGTGCAATTCAACATGCACATCAGTTAACCGTATTATAAATC
>NC_052502.1:25358411-25513932 GCF_016617805.1 Bactrocera tryoni
AATGTCAAGATCGGTGGCCATCTCGTTTTCGATCCCCATTCACTGAACATGTCGCGCACTTTATGGTCGTTCGGTTTCAATTCTTGCACTTGTTGGATTTTGTAAGTTCGCAAACCAATATCCTGCTACAAAATCTTCCATAAAGAGGATGGGCACAGCTGTAAGACGTATGGACTCGTTCGGATCTTCTTTAAAACTTTGCTCCAAGATCTTTCTGCAAAATCTTCCATAACAATTTGTTGGACCCGATGACGGAGGGACTTACAGGGTTTGTCCGGAAAGTGATATAACTCATTTTCTTCCCCCGCGACTGTATTTCGGAGCGTTCGCGCACCGACTGGATTCGGTAGCGGGCGTTTTTAACTAACGAAAGGGCCGCTAGTCAGTTGACTTCGAGCATCAGGAGAGTCAGGACAAACGTTCGTTACAGAATAGATACGCAATTAAATTCTGTGTGAAACTCGGTAAATCTGCGACAGAGACGTTTGATATGATCAAGCAGGCTTACCCAGATGTTCCTTTAGAAAGAAGTGGTCTGTTTCGGTGGAACCAGGCCTTTTTGGAGGCCATTGAGGAAGACCGTGCTGGGAGATCTGCGACTTCAAAAAACACCGACAATGTGACTCGGGTGCGCAAAGTTTTACAGACCAAAGTATTCGTTTAACTGCGCAGATGTTTAATTTATCAAAATCTGTGGTTCATGATATTTGGACAAGGTGTGCGCGAAGATGGTCCCAAAAGGCCTTACTGACGACCAGAAATTGCGGCGAGTGAAAGTGTGCCAAGAAAATTTGAACACGTGTGAAAGTGACCCTACAGCCCAGATGTGGCCCCGGATTATTCTTTGTTTTCTTGCCTGAAAAGGCCATTGAAAGGCAAGCATTTTAAGACGACAGAGGGGATCCAAGCAGCATGCACCTCGGCTCTCAAGGTTATTCTGGAGGATGCCTTCCGTCACGCCTTAAATACTTGGAAATCGCGCTGGCAGCGCTGCATCGACGCAGAAGGAGCCTATTTGGAAAGTTTTCAAAGAATTGTAACGATTGGTTCAATAAATTCTTTTAAGCCGACTCAGTCCTATTACTTTCCGGACAAACCGTTTAATTTTATCTTCTTGAAAACTTTGCTCGAAAGCAGTAAAAGTGTCTTCGTTGCGCACTGTACAGCGCCTATACCGATGAGCATTATGCACTAAGTAAAAGTGGTGCGAAACCGATCAACGGTTGCTTGAATCCCCGATTCTGCGTGGCGATTATGTCAAATTTATCTGCTGCGTTGCGGTCTCTCACCTTTGAGACATGAAATATTTTAAAATAATCGAAAATTCCGAGATCTCTGTCCAAATTAAATGAAATTTCATAAAAGTCGAAATGATGTTTGTAAAAGCTTTCAATAGATGAGGGACATACTACTTGGGATGGGATATACTTTGCCTGCACTCATTTCAGTTGAATATGTGTAAGTAAGGGTTGTTTTTGAAAAGCTTTTTATATAGATATACATATGTATGGAGGTATGGAGGTGTTTTAATACTATTTTCGTATATATTAAATTTATTTCTCTCTCAGATATGTTACATCATAACCGGTGGTCAATTCCCAGGAAATTCTGCCTCAATAAATCAGTTTTGAAATTTACATGATTAAGGTTAACTCAACGAAATTCATTCGACATTATTACCAGCTTTTTTATTTTAAACTTTTTCTAATTTTTAATTTAAACGCCAGTATTTTCACGAATCCATTCGCGATGATAAGCCACCTTAGCATAACCATCTGGATAAGTGCTACCACAGCCATTCACTACAAAACCGGCCACACCCACCAGTTTACCCTTATATGTAGCTGGACCACCAGAGTCACCATTGCAAGCGCCATTGTTAGCTTGATGAGCCAAACAGATCAAGCTGTCGTCTCCCATGCCAATCGCCTCTTCACACTCATCCACAGTCAATGCTTTTAAAGTGTTCCACTGCATCCTATATGGGATCGGACCGTTGGTGTATAGGCGTCCCCAACCTGAGATTATAACATCTTCTCCCGTTGGTACCTCTTCTTCAGCCAATTCAATGGCTTGTATGTTTGCGGTGAAGACCAATGGTTTCTCCAATTCTAAGAGTGCTACATCGTTAAGGAAATTTCCATAAGCTTTATTGACGAGGATGCGTTTCAACTTCAACAGTTGTCCACCGACTGTGCGTTGAATACTGCCTACACGCACTTGGAAGTATTTAGCCGGATAGCTAAAGGGTATAGTTTGTGTGTGAGACATATGAATTCTTAGCAAAGTGGTCTTGTGTTAGAAGTCGAATAAATTTTGGAGAACTTACGGTTCAATGCCATTTCCAACGACAACACAATGTGCCGCTGTCAGAAGATAGTTTTCGCTAATGATCGAAGCTCCACAGGTGTGTGAACCGTCTTCACGTTGTAGTGAGACCTGGTGTGGGAATTGTCCAATATCGGCATCGACACCACCGACAATACGCCCATTGGGAGCCGCATTGCTACTGCCGATTAAAGCCAAAACCACAAGCAGAGAACTAAGCAGTAGACACGCCGCCATAATTAAAACTTACGCGGTGGACGGATGTAAAATTAAGACTAAAATAATATTTGGCTTTGCAGGGATTTTATAGCTAGTATTTTGTGTAGACCAAAGTAATATATTAAATTAATGTAATAGTTTCGATAAATCAGAAAGGGTTTAGCTGTGATATGTCATTCGACTCTCTGATTGTTGAACTGGATTAGATAATGGTTGAGAAATTTATGATTCGAGTTTGGCAAGGGAATAGATAGTACGTAAAATTTAGGGTGAGCCAATACTCGAACATCGAGATAAAAAAAAGTTTTATAACAGTTTTTATGAAAGCACAGCGGATACATACAAGTATAATGGTGGTGTTTGGAAACTTAAGTGTTCTGAGAAATCAATTCTGAGACTAATGTCCTTATTTGGAGTCGCTAGGAGACAGAATCACAGACAGCAACTAAACGGGGCCACCTACCGCAACTGAAACGTTTAGAAATGCTATAATTGAGGAAGGAGTATTAGGAGAGGAAGGCAGATTTGGATATAGTATCAAAGTTAAGAAAGGCTATAACTTAGGAATCGGAAAAGAAGGCAGAAATAAATATATAGAAACAAAGTTCTAGTGGGATCGCTATTAAAGATTAAAGCGATCGTAAAGCTTCCTAAAAGTATAATATTTAGTGTTCTGAAGCTGCTTATAAGCAGTTTATTTCGAAAACGGCATAGCTTAGTATTTTGTATTGAAAAACCTTAACCTTCGTAACGTCGAAGCTAGAATTTATCAAATAAAAAAATTTCCATACCAGGACTTTATTTTGATCGGTTAGTTCGTATGGCAGCTATTTGATATAGTAATACGATCTGAAAACTTTCATGGAAGGTTCTTTAGTTACCTTGGACAAAAATTTTCTATCCAATGACTTTTTTCGTTTTTAGTTTATATTGTTGCGACAAATGTGCAGCTTCTTATTGAGAAAAGGACATGCGTAAAAACTCAGATCGATATCTTAAAAACTGACGGAGAGACAAACGAGCATGTTTAGATCGATTCAACTTGACCCGCTGGTGACTTATAAATATAGTATATATACTTTATATGGTGTCCGTTAGATACATAGTAAAATTGAAGCTTTTGCATTGCGACCTATGGTCTATTGTGCCCTCCCCTATATCACATATGGTCACAAAAGTCCAGCATCATGAACAATTCCAGGAGCCAGCTGGGCCCGACTGAGGTTATGTCATCCCTGTCCATCTAGATGGAACCTAGGGCCTTGAACCTGATTCAGCAAATATCTGGGCAATCCAGAATCAGGTCTTCTGGAGCTTAATATTCTGTGTCGCAGAACCGGCAGTTTGTGCAAGGCAAATAAATGGCGGTTTAGCCTTCCTATAAACTCCTTCAGTAAAAACGATTTAACCTTATACGCAGAGATAGTGCAGTTTGACCATCGCTAAGTATAGTGCTACGCTGCTTAGGGTAGTTGCGGTGGAGATTGATTTCTGGACACTGACTTATAGCAAAGACTTTTGTTTGAAAGATGCTCGGAAAACGTCTCATTGATAAGGAGAGTTTGGTATGCGGTTCCGCATGTTCCAATAACTTCCGGTGATTTCGAGCCGTCACTGTACCACTGGATAGTGCTGCCTCTCAGTAGTATAACAAGGAATCGTTCCACTCCGCCGTACTGCCGAGAGTAACTCTGAACTTCTTTGCAAAGGTAAACCTCTTCGTAACGCCGTCCCTTAGAAAAAGGTATCTCACCCCCTAGGACATGTATTTGTAGAGACAATATTATCTTTCCTTTGCTGAAACCCTCTGCTACCATTAGCAGCATGGTATATTTCGTGTTTGATGCCCAAGCACCGTTCCATAAGTGACAATAGGCCTTACGATCATGATCTTATATGGTTGTCCACAATCTTTTGTGATACTAATTGGCTTGTAGAATTTGGTCAGCGAGTAGTCCTTCCTACTTACCTTGGGGATGAAGATTACCTTCGCTATTATCCATGGTTCTGGGATACACGCCACCACAAGGCTATGGATAATGCTGTGTCCGTCTTGCCTCTAGACAAAGCCTTGTGCAGTTTTTCTGCCTCTGGGCTCGAGGAGACATTGACACAGAATTTTCTGAAACTGTTTGTCTTCGTGGGCCTAATTTCCTTGTCATAGCCTGTTAGATGCCGCTTATATTCCTCCCAGTTGCCCGTGCGCGTGGTTTTATTGAAAATTGTGTCAAATTGTCTGAGCACTGCGAGTTTCCTAGAACGTTTCCTGGAACACCATGAACAGGTTTGTTTTCTGGTGGCCGAGTTTAGTGGACAAGCACTGTGATACGCGTTCATTATAAGCTGGTTTGTCGCACCCAGCCTGCTCTCCAGTCCAGCTACGGTGGACGCACTATATACCTGTCCCAATCTTCTTCTATTTTGCCCTAGAATTTCCCTAAAGATAAGTGAGGTGTTTACTCCTGGGTGTTGCCATCTTGAAAATTTTTTGTGGTATAAATTTCAGATTATACCCGATTCGTTGCAAAAAAAAAAAACGACTGAAATGCTTCTTCGGATGTCTTTCTCGGTTTTTACGATCCAAGGCATTTCTTTGATACCATTAATAGATTATTTAAAAATCATCATTTTCGAGCAAAATTCTTGTATGTTTCATAAATTATAACTAATTTTATGGGATAACACTGAGAACGTAAACGAGTAATTACGTGCAACAATTTCGTCTTTTCACTATCAAGTAATTAAGGCTTGCTACGAACAGTGGTCGGCAACTGAGTAAACGGAACGTTGATATATGATTTGGCATTGACCTATTTATGTTGTGGTGTATAGCAGAGATACCCTATTATAAAGAACCAACAAACATGCTTGTGTTTGATGACACTCATTAAGCCGACATATAGGGCAATTATTGTATTTAATCTATATTTTTCTAATATATCAAGCTATAGACCATTTTTACGATTAGTCAACACAAGAACCAACATCTGGTTGGCAATCCCTGACTTATGGCGATTATTCGGAAAACACGCATCGAAATAATCATATAAGTATACTATATGCTAGCAATTATGTATAACTTGACGAATTTCCGATAAGCGATAAGGCCCGTAATGATCTTTTATGACTCTTACGCGTTATTTCACAACTACCCACATTTAACAACATACTTATAGCTGTTGTTGGACCCGATTAGAAGAAACTATGTTCGAACTGCTCTAATCAGTCGAACTTGAATTTATTTGCCACCGAAAAAGTTACTACCGTCTACAACAATATGATAAAATTGTTAGTGTTGTTGCTGATTAAACAAATTATTACTCGAACTAATAAATTAAACGACTTCTTTAACATATCAAGAACTCAAGAGTGGACAGTTGTAGTTTCGTCGCAATGGCAGTTACACGCATCATCGCATTCGCTTTCGTTTTGGCCGTCTGTGTTGGCATTAACGCCGCGCCCAATGGTCGCATATTGGAGGGTAACGATGTTGCTACCGGCGAACTCCCGTGGGTCGTCTCGGTACGTGTGGATAATGCGCACGTTGCAGTGGGCAATATTATTGATGCAAGCCATATATTGACCTCGGGTCACGGACTCTCCGCATTGAGGAGCACAGCGTGAGTGCAAGGAGTGAAGAGCGATAGTTAAAGAGGACTTCTTATATATATTTCTTTTCTTTCTCTCTCCTTATAGTATTGCCGCTTCACGTGTTACGGTGCGTGTGGGCAGCATTAATCAATATGCCGGCGGTCAAATTGTCAACGTTCAATCGATCACAATTCATCCATCTTTTGGCAACTTCTTGCACGACATCGCCATCATCACATTGCAGCAGCCTCTAACTTTCAGCAGCAAAATCGCCGCGATCGCTTTGGCCACGGACGAAGTTAATGAGGCATTGGTTGAGGAGACTGAAGTGGCGCTTGCCGGTTGGGGTCTGCAATTGTCGGGTGCCACACCGTACAAATTACAGGTGGCCACTTTGAAAGTGTTGAGCTCGCACGAGTGTGAATATCAGGCTGGTTATGGTTATGATTCGGTCTTGTGCTTGGAACATGGCGTTAATCAGGGTATCGCGACTGGCGATGAGGGCGCCGGTGTTGTGGTTAATAATACATTAGTGGGCGTGGCGAGTTTCTACTTTGGCGGCGGCGGTACTAAATTCCCCGATGTAAGCAGCAGAGTGTCTTACTACAGCAGCTGGATTGCAAGTACAATTGCTGCAGCAAGCGAAGATTAGTGAAATTTAACAGATTATATTGACACATTTTACATATTTGTATATATGTATATTATCTAATTTCTAAATACCTTGTGTTCCTTGACACAAATGAACAAATAAAAAAATTGATAAGGAAATAAGTGTTATCAGCGCATTAGATCTTATGCGGTAATGTTTTCAAAGGTCTCGTGACGAAAGTTCTGTATACCAAAAAGCTACTCAATCTCTAGAAATTGGTAGACTGCGAATAAAACTGCTGAGTCTGAAAAGTAGCCATACTCACGGTGACATAAACGAAATCATATAGGCTGGAATGGACAGAAATATTGTTATAGATAATATGAGATCCAATATATACTGTACAGTTACATAATTTGTCTGAAGAAACCATGCGTAACTGTTATTGAATGATAGAATCTATGTCTCAAATTCGAGATCTAAAGAAATGGGATAGTGATCGCGAAATCGACCCCAATAACAATATTTAAAGATATTTACTGTTAAAAAAATGGAATTTCAATTTCACTTTCATAGGCTTTGTATAAATATAATATGAATATATTTATATACATATATATATACGTATTTTTGTCTTTTCTCCTCTGAGTCAGTCGATTGTTCATTATTATTTTCTGGTTGTACGGTTTTTTATAGCAATTCATTTTGTCGTCATTGCTTGTTGTTGGTATTTTCAGTATCTGATAAGCAAGAGGACGACCTGCATAAATATGTATGAACTTTCGTGCGCAATTGTGGTTACGCAAACAATTTAAAAAGTCGGGTCCGACAATGCATTCAATGAAAGTTAAGCTAATATAAAAGCAGCGACAATAAAATAAATAATTAAAAGCAGAGACAAAAATAAGACATAATTTTAAGACTTACTAATAAAAAAAAGTTATAATAGTCATAAATAACAAATAAGGAAGTGCTAAGTTCGGGTGCAACCGAATATTTTATACTCTTGCAACTTGAAAGAATCAAAGCTAGAGAAATACCATAAGATGTAAAATGTCACCAGAGGATCAGAATCTAATCTAATACTAAATATAACTCATACACTGTCCGACATATTCGTCATAAGGTTTGTTAGAAAAACTCAAATCATATGGTACATACATATGTATATAGTATAATATAAACGAGTTGGGGATAGTAGCGACCCACAAAATTTGCATCTATTTTTCTCAATACCAGATACTAAAAAACCAATCAAATATAGTAAAGCTGGATGTTCGAAAATCCTGATATTAGCTACATATGTATGTATGTACTATATATAGGGGGTAAGTCAAGCTTTCGCTCAAATTTATCTATTTTTGGCAGAAAGATACACTGTTATCAGTAAAACACAGTCCATAATTTTCGTTGAAATAACTCACATACTATTGGTCGATATAATGGGTTGTCAAAAAAGTTTTGCGGTATTTTTATGGAATTTTTTTTTTATTGAAATTGAAATGAATTTTTGATGACTCATGCCCAGCTCTTGACCGATGCTACGGCTGCTACTATGCCGGTCTCTTTCGACTAATTCAGCGATTTTATCGCAATTTTCGACGACAGGCCTTCCGGAGCGTGGCGCATCTTCGACCACCTCTACATCAGAACGGAAACGTTGAAACCATTGTTGTGCGGTGGAAATGGAAACTGTATCAGGTCCGTAAACTGCACAAATTTTTTTGGCGGCTTGAGATACATTTTTGCCTTTATTGCCAGTATTTTCTCTTTATTTTGCTCCATGTTTGCGACGCTATAACTCACGAACGACTTAAAAGAAACGACAATCAATCAAACTCGTGTTAGCGCGTGAAATGAGCTTTCCAGAAAGGTATAGCATGACCCGATGCGACGAATAAAACTAGAACTACGCGCTTTCAGCGCCAACTAGCGAATATACCGCAAGACTTTTTTGACAACCTATTATGTGGTACAAAGTCACCCGGAAGTTCGAAAATCTGTATATTAAGTATATGGGGCTTAGGGAAGTATTGGTCCGATCCAACCCATTTTTGACATTCATACATAATATTATGAGATAAGGATTATCCGTTAATTTCAATTATATGAATTTATTTATTTATATATTAAGTATATCTCACATATTGACCACCTTTTTTATCAAAAGTCAACTATAAGTACCGGGATATAAATATTCCCTACCAAGGGTCTTGACAAGTTTTTATTAGATTTCACCAAAAAGTGGCCGGGCCACGCCCGTCGCCCAATTTTCACACCGGATCCAATAAAGCTCTCTCATACCATCACTGCAATCTCAGCAGTCTTTTCTGAAATATAAGGGAGACTGTAGAGTCAGTCTATCAGCGGATAAGAGTTCATTAAAGTTTTTTTCGTGTGCAATTTGCAAAAAACGATTTTTTTCATATTTCGATAGATATTAAACCATTTTAAATCAATTTCTCAAATAGTTTTTGAGTTACAACCGTCGAATGTCCAACTCAGTTCAGCTTCAGCAGTTTATTTTTACACGTGTTTTTCTCGAAACTACATTTTTGAAACTCGCTTGAGTAACCGATCCGATACAGTTTTCCAAACCAGTTTTTTTTATCGAATCAAAAGTCGACTTTTGCCAGGCCAAAAACGACCATCATTTTGGATAAAATAAAATTTTTTTGAACATTTTTTGTAAATAACCGTATGCTATTGTACGGATAATATCTTCTAGAAAACATTTTTTTTTTTAGGTTACATCCACAGAGAAGGACGGATGCACTTCAGCAGTGAAGGACTTTGATTTTAGCTATGTTAAAGATCGCCTGTAAATCGAAAAACAATTTAATTTGTAAGTATATCCTTAACTTAAATAAAAATTATACAGTATGTGGTTCTTTTTATTCCCAAAAATTGTCGTTTTCTTTGCCTGTCATACAAGGTGTAATGTCAAAAACACATGTGTTTAGCATGGAACCTGAAAATTTTATATTAATAAATTAGCTCTGATTATTTCCTATTTTTGGTGAGAGTCACATTTTCTAGATGGCTTAAAGTTTAGTCTCTGGTTTGTAAATGTCGGTTTAGACTTTAGTGTTGATATAATGGAAAAAAAATTTAAGAACCACGCATGTTTTATAGGGTTAAATTTCTGTTAATCAAAGCAATGCTATCCGAAATAGACACCTTATCAAGAAAAATTTCGCAATGGACCGCCAAATGATTCAATGAATTAGTGGTTCTACTGGATCAAACGCTCAGGATGGGTTTGAATTTTTAAGGACTTGGCAATCAATTTTCAGAGGAAGTTAGTAAGAGACTTAAGATGGATATATCTTGATATTTAATCTTCAGTCTTTAATAAGCTTTAACTTCCAGAACTTATACCGATAACTCACATTTTTTCTGCCTTCTTTAGATGCGATAGATCCAACATTTTGTTATGACATACAATAAGAACATTACTGTAATATTTGAAGAAAATTTATTGTGAAATATTTATATACTTTTTTGAATAATAATGGGATATACATACATATAACCATGTATCTGGTCAATATTTGTCATTTCCAAATGCTTGTTATAACTTTACAACATTCTTTAACGAAAATAACAAATAACCTATATTAAACTTGAATTCTTCAAGAAATTCCTGTTTTCATTAAAAAACAAACGCTAACACAAAATGTGAATCCCCGCAAAAGCTCATTATCTTCGACTTTTATTATTTCAGAATATTATTTATTTAAAAGCGGATGCGATTTTGTTATAACAATAAGAAATCTACGCTTACGACACGGAAACAGGCTATTGTGACAAAAGTGAGCCGAAACCGAAAAAAAGACACATAGAAAATCAAAGATATGTAAACAGGTTTCTTCGATTATCGAGGTGTGGTGCACTCCGAATTCCTTCCGACCGGCCACACTGTCAACCAGGAATACTACTTGAGTGTTATGCGTCATTTGCGCGAAGCTATTCGTAAAAAGAGTACGGGATTATTGGCCGACAACTCTTGGTTTCTGCACGACGCAATGTACCATCGCATATTGCATTGATTCTTCATGAGTTGTTCGCCAAAATTTTAACCAATATCGGACCATGATAGCATATAGCTACCCTACAATCTGAGCGATCCCAGTGAATTACTTGCATGGGAAGCTTTATGATTTGGCATAGTACAAATCTCACGATTTGGCATACGTTATTTTCAAATGCATTGGTCAACCTCCAAAGTAATTGATCATGACTGGAGAATATAGACACCATACAAACTGAATGTATGGAATAAGTTGTATTTGTGAAGCGTATTCTAGCGTCGCTTTACTTTAACTTGGTCATATAAAAAATTCTCACAGTCTAGTCGAAAAGTGAACGCATCACAGACACTCAGCAGATTACCATTTTCTTTTTATCTAATAAAACAGGAAGATTTCGAAATTTGGCAGACGAATATAATCGCCGGTGGTAATCACCTTTTAATATGATTACTTTGTTTCAATTATCGTTCGGAATTCTCGAGCTTTATCAAACACCAACCTTCAGCTACCGATAAGCGATAAGATTAGTTAGTCGGTGAAAATATATTTGCCAACGCAAAGCGCGTAAAGCGCAATAATGTAAGTTTTAAAATAAAGTAATAAGGCGAGCGTACGCTCCCCAATAAAAGTGGGTCATAAATTCAACACTTCGAGTATTTAACAACAACTCGCTGTTGCCGATAACAATGCCAAAACAACAATAACAGAAATCAATCGGCAAATTCAGGTGCGAGTGTGTGAAAATCTTCACTTCAATTCATTTCATATAATTACACTGCCGGTCCGGCCAGTTCAGTCAGTGTCAGTAACTCGGTAACGGCGCAAACGCAATGTGTTCAAAAGTAAATTTCGCGCTACTCGCGCTCGCTTTCGCTGGCATCGTCGCCAACTGTCAAGCCGCGACACTGGATCAGCGCATTTTGGGCGGTGAGGACGTCGCATCCGGTCAGTTCACTTTCGTCGCTTCGGTGCGTTTGGACAGTGCGCATGTGTGTGGTGGCAGCATTATCGGCTCGCGGCAGATCTTGACGGCGGCGCATTGTGTTGTCGACGACAACAACCAAGTGTGAGTTTGCTTACCTTGAGTGTAGATATTTTGGTTTTCCCGAAAAATTATAAACGCAATTTTCAATAATTCCTAATTTTTGTATCGCTACAGTGTTGCCGCCAGTCGTGTCTCCGTGCGCGTCGGCAGCGTCAATCAATTTGCCGGTGGCAAGATCATCTATGCCGAATCCATCGCTGTACAGCCTTCCTACACATACATAAGCAATGATGTCGCTGTCATACAGTTGAGCAGTGCTGTTGAAGAGGGTAGCAAAATCTCCATAATTCCCATTGCCACCAGTGCCGATCACGCGCCAGCAGTTGGCACCGCCATCTCCGTTGCCGGTTGGGGTGAGCAGACGTCTGGCGCGGCACCATATAAATTGCAATCGGTCGCATTCTCAGTGGCCAGCGAGGCGGAGTGCAGCAATGGTTTCCCCGAGCATGATGAGAGCACTTTCTGCTTGGCGCATAATCTGAAGGAGGGCAGTTGTCTGGGCGATGCTGGTAACGGTGTGGCCCACAACAATCGTTTGGTTGGTGTGGCGAGTTTCGTGGTGGGCGCATGCGGTTCGCGTTATGCTGAGGTGTTCGTGAATGTCACACACTTTGCGGAATGGATCCAGACTCAGTTGTGAGTTGGTAATAAAAAGTTGTTGTAATAGAATTGTATTATGTAGCAGTAAAACGAATAAATTTTGGAGTATAGTAAAAAATAGCATTGAGCGCGTTTGTTTTTCTTTAATTTAAAACAGTATGTATTAACCCTTGAGTGGGTGACAAGTGTCTGAAAGACCACCGAAAATTTTAAAATAAGAAAATTTTATACTTTTATGAGTCAAGCTCTTATTGAAGCTAATAGGCTATCATGCTGGCGGAATACATAGATGATATTCCTAAATATGCCGATATCATAATGATATGTGGGTAGTAGCTTGATTTTATGGTGGCTTTGCGGATATTCGCAGGCGGTCTATACGGTCTGCGGAACGCGAGTTTCTTCAGTGTCAAAATTACTTGGCAATGGCTCATCGACTAACGATCTTACGTCTTTTCCATAATTTTTTGTAATTTCATGTTTTAAGGTACCCTTTTTATTCCCCCCGTTTTGGAGGTAAGCTTTTTAGTCTACATCGTCTAACATTTCTTTTCTGGGTCTGACGTCGGCAGGATAAGCCTCATTTCATACTATTATATGTTTCCTTCATATTTCTAACAGAAATAACCAACATATTGAACATTGTCATTTTGGTTATTATTTATGAATGAAATCATACATTTTTTAACTCCCTTAAAATGATGGACATTGGACTGACTCATCATTATCAATGCGATAAGACAGTGTCGTTATTATCTGATTTGCCGGAATTGCCAGTCAAAGTAGTTATCAGCATATAATAAAATTACTTATATGCTATAAAGCTTTCAAATAAGGTAATTAATGAGTTCGGAGGTTTTAAAAAAAATATTTAATATTCACTTGACACAAAACAAAAAAAGTCGCCAAATCAGAGGTATTAATATCATCGTTGGAATATCGGAAAGATAAGCGAAAGCCATTTTGAAAGATCATTTTAGCCTTAAGAAGCGATGAGCTTTGGACCTATGTTTACGACCCGGAAACAGACGATCAATCGGCCGAGTATCGTGGCAAAGGTGAGCCAACTACTTCTACTCTTCACAAATAAAAAATTTCCCTTCCAGATACAAATTTCTTTATTTTGATCGTGCAGTTTGTATGGCAGCATATGTTATAATGGTTCGATATCGGCGATTTTGACAAGTGAGCGGCTTGCTTGTCAGAAAATATATCAAAAAATGATACGCAAAATCGCGTCTATAAACACGCTGATCATTTATATGTAGGTTTCCATTTATATTTTGTGATTTGACAACCCTAGCATTGCAATCTGGCAACTCACAACTTCATCGTAAAGTTAGGCTTTTCTGATGCTATACATTCTTAGAACGTTTTGACATACGAGCGATATTTTTGTTATTTACAGTACAAAATACAATTTATTTGCGAGTATTTTCCGGGATTATTTTTTACAACCTTCTACATGATTAACATGAGCGCCATTCACTTGAAATTGGTCAGAAACGATACTTTTACATATGACTCAAGCAATTGACGACTTCCGGCTTTAGACCAAGTATCCTCTGGGTAGCCAAAACACATCCGTTTAAAGGCTAGCTAAAGTGAGAAGGCGAAACATCCCCTCCCCAAGGATGTCGGCTGGGTTCGGGGCATTACCAATGAATCTGCGACCTTAATATACTATATGTATGCAGATACTTTTAGCTTATTTTTTTGAAATTGTAAGTACACCTTTCAAACTAACAGATAATATAATATGCAAGGATTTAAGAATTATTTCCAAAAATCTCATAGGCTGCAGACAGTAGTTGTTTGGAATATTGATTAGTATTGAATTAATGACTCTAGTAAAGACTCGAATGGAAATTTGGGAACCCATATATTAGTAAAAGTTTTTAAGTAAGCATATGTAGGTAACAGGAGTATTGTATCGTTTTTGAATCTGAAACCTTTTTTTCTAATACTGAGAGAACTTGTCATCTTCGGCGTGGTCTTACACTACCTCAGAGGCAATGTTTGTAAGCAAAATATATTTAAAATACAATAATGTTACAGTATAAGGTCCAATCAGATCGTTGACCATTTGAATCAATGTAATTTATCATAAAATCTTGAAAGTAATATTCACAAGAATGATTTGCTGATGGATGAAGAAGCATGTACTTTCTTTAAGTAAGGGCGTGTTACATACTACATCCAGAAGATTTACATCCCGGCTCAACTCATACCATTCCTTAACTCAAAATAAGTACCAAAAGTTGCTCCTCTCAGTGGAAGTCGCCCAAAAACATTGTAGTAAAACATACCAGTTAGACCACGATAAATAAGGAAACTGAACTTGTTATTGAATTTGTATGAATGCTAACAGTACAGAACATCTTCTATGTGGTTGCAAAGAAGTCGCGTTTTTTTTGAGGATGCCTCGGAAGTTGTATATAGAAAATTTTTCGAAATGATGAACATCATCACTGGTCAAAAGAATATGATAGTGTGACCGATTTTGGTAT
This sequence comes from Bactrocera tryoni, assembly GCF_016617805.1. Taxonomy (NCBI): domain Eukaryota; kingdom Metazoa; phylum Arthropoda; class Insecta; order Diptera; family Tephritidae; genus Bactrocera; species Bactrocera tryoni. The sequence continues at coordinate 25,373,331 of NC_052502.1, forward strand.
CTTTGGTTTCACAATGGGTGCGTCGTCAGACATCCACCCTAACTATCAACTTACCTACCTATATGGGTTTCAAAGCTAAGTGGACAGTTCCAGTCTAAGATTATTTCAAATATTGTCATGTATTTTCTGTATGCGTTCTTTACCTTAAAAACTACAAAAAGAAACAGTGTTTGTCGAGATTTTGAAAGAGGAAGGCAAAAGTGACGTTTAGAAGATTTCTGCAATCATAAATCACAACGAAGATTCACTTGGAACATGGATACGGTGAGCAAATTACTGTTGGTAGGGAAAGTATATGTACCCTGTAGTGGTAGTAATTACGTGAGAAAAGAAATAGTTTTGGTACTATTTATCAGCAAGTTCGGACTATGCCTCGTTTGGCTAGCTGATTATAAGGGATTGCTTTCAACAAATCCAAATTATGTTTTTAATCTATATACATACATATATGACATTGTTCGTTTATTAAGTGATTTATAAGATTTGTTGATAAAGAGTGACAATAGTAAGTGGCTACACATTTTATGGGTTCAAATCAAATATTCGACGACTGTGTATAAATGATATAGAAATACGTATTGCCTAGTTCATTTAGCTACCGCCAACCGCTCTTAACACAATCGCGTGCCGCAATGGCTTTTCTACAATTTTTGGCCTTCTTTGCAGTCACCTTCGTGGCGGTTACAGCCAATCCCACTGGTCGTGTAGTGGGTGGCTATGACGCGGTTTCAGCACAATTCCCACATCAAATCTCTTTACGTTTTCAACATCGGCACACTTGCGGCGGTTCAATCATCGCTTCCAATTACATATTGACGGCGGCGCATTGTGTAGTCGAAACAGGCACAACACCGTGAGTAGCATGTACAAATTGGATCCTTGTCGGGTATAAAAACATTTTATAATATTTTTTATCTTATTTACTTCGAGACAGTTATGATGCTGAATATTTCACCGTACGTGCTGGTACCCACAATCGTATTGCCGGCGGTGTCATCGTGCAAGTGAAGCGCGTTGTAGTCCATCAGGGTTATGTCCTCGAAAATGATTTGGCCTTGTTGGAGTTGGAGGAGCATTTGACATTCTCATCGAAAATCCAAGCGATTCCGTTGGCCAGCGCTGAAGTGCCCTCTGGCGCCGAAGTTATCATTTCCGGTTGGGGTCTTACCGAGAATAATGGTGATTCTTTGCCCATTCTAATGCAATGGAATACCGTTACGGCACTTAGCAAGAGTCAATGTTTCCGTAAAATTTTGTTGTCTTCGGATGCTTTGTTATGCTTGGATCATCCCTCCGGCGCAGGTGCTTGCAATGGTGACTCTGGCGGTCCGGCCACATACAATGGTGAATTGGTGGGAGTTGCTGGTTTCGTCGTAATCGGTTGTGGTACCACGCGTCCCGATGGTTATGCTAAAGTATTCTATAACCTCGAATGGATTCATGAAAATATGATATAAAAAGGCTTGCATTGTTGTAAAGTAAAGATGAAAAATAAAAAAGAACTATTATTGACAGCAGAACCCTATATTCTTTTGAATTACGCACTTGCATTGCTGTGTTTTCTGATTTACTAGGTTAAGTTATGTTATAGGGTACTAAATCGCACTTAACCGTTTGGACTTCAGGCAGCATGAATACGTAGTTGGAACAATCGAAAATTCCTTAAACAAGAAGTCACTCATCCCTTCTTTCGGCATTATTCGGAACATGCTGGCCAGGCTAAGTCATATTTTAAGCAAAAAGCAAGCCATATACGCTCACCAGATTCGCTTTGGTTCACCTCGAGCATTGAATGAATAGTTCTACTCGGCAGAGAGAACTTTAAGGTCGTCTGTTAGGGATGGCATCGCTGTTGTTGGCTCAGGAAAGAATCTTAATCTCCGCCATTTCGGAGGAGTGTTTTGACTTAACTGTTAATCCGTTGAAAACAGAAATATGGCCATTGTCAATTCCACCTCATTGAGGAAAAGAGTTCATGAGCTCTGTCAATTATCTCAGGATATTCCAAAGCCCGTCAAATGTTCTGGCAAAGAGTCATTGTTCCAAATTGAGACATACGACCATACTAACATATACTGCGTTAGTATGGTGGATAGGATTGCCGGAAAAGTGAAGTATGATGCTATGCTTACGGGCAGCCGGCTCATCAATTCGGGTCATATGAACCAGATTCAGCGTCACTGCCGGCATGATATTATACTCCACTTTATTAATTAATTCGGGCTAAAGTGGCAATGCGACCTAGAAAGGGAGTTCATGTTCTGTGATCGACGTCGAAAACTGCTAAGTCACCGCCGGATCAAAGGACGGAATTGGAACGTGAGGTGGGGCTTTAGTAATGGTAGTCAGACTTTTTAATTTAAATTCCGCGCGAAGACCTATTCATCGATATATTTTTTTCAAAGTTGGCGATGAGTGACAAAGAAAGTTTCATTAAATTTTGTGTGCAGAAACGAAATTCTGGTGCCGAAACAATCAAAAAAAAAAAAGTCATAATTGTAAAATAGCGTCACGTTAACGTCTGTGAAACAATGCTTTCCGACTAACATTATTTACTGGCGTTGAGTCTTGGATTTATGCTTACGACCCGGAAACAGATATCAATCGAGGAATTGCTTTGAGGGAAGCGACATATGTACATTTTTGAAAAATAAATTAAGAATTTTAAAATTAGGAAAACAGTCTTACTATGTTTTACTCAGAAAGTAATTTCAATCTTCAAGGCCGAAATTGTATAAACGATATCTGGCTAAGTCTAACTACGTTAGGTTGTGTAAGGATGCAATAACAAGACTTTTAGTGGGTGACTCGGTAAATATTATATCATCTGGGTACCAAGTCATAAAGGAACAGAAGGAAATGAAAAGGGGGACGAGTTGGCTCGCTAAAGGACAGCCAGGAACACAGTTCCTCTCAACTGCTCTAGATCATTCAGCCCCATTAAGGTGTGTTTGAAGAAATAAACTCTAGAAGAATGCCTCAGAGTAGGGAATACCACAATTGCATTTTAAGATAGTGTTGATAAGGGACGGACCAAAGAGTAACTTTCAGGCAAAATAGAACTTAGTAAGATTGCAGAAGTCATCACTGAGCACCAACCTTTAAGATTCCATCTTCAGAGAGTTGGTATGGTGAATTTTGCGGAATGTAGATCATGCGCGGAGGATTATCAGGCGCTGGAACATTACTTTTGCAAATGCCCAGCCTTCAGCCGGCTAAGACGGGATATTTTCCATGGTTTTCAATGCCCCAATATTATAAAACATTCAGCAGCCGGGGTGAAAAAAATTAAAATTTTTACCAAAACCATTGAGTTGCTAGATAAGGTTTATCTTAATGTCTTGTGGATTTATTTGGCTACCACTTGGTAGAGGAAAGGGCTTAATAATGGCCTTATTGCTCCCGCCTGCAGTCTGGTGCCTCCCTCTTCAACTAATCATCAAGCCAAATGATACTGAGAATATTCGTTTAGACTTCATGTAGTAGAAGATTAGAATATCTTTCTTCTTCCAAATTTCATTTAATGGCTAGCTTTCCCCAAAAATTTCTAACCGTTGTTATTATTTTTATTAGCAAGTTGAAAAAGAGAGGTCATTGTGGATTTAAAATACTCTCTACCATAGAAAACAGTTACACTTTTCCACCCCTTTTCTAAGGACATCGGGTATGTAAGTAACCAAATTATCGCTGTACCGACCAACAAGATCGATCTAAAAATTGTCGATCATAAAATAAGGACTTGTTAATAGAAAATACTGGATAGGATTAAGTGCTGTGTTTCGTCTGATTCTTTATCTTGCGGACAGCAGCCTTACACGTAGCTAGTCCATAAATCGTCTAAACTTTGTGGGTGTTGTCGGCCTTGCAAAGACTTCCATTATTCAGTGTGAAAACCATCCGTCTCAATATGCATATATGTATATAATATTTTTCTCTTTCTCTTTCTTTGTAATCTTTATCGGCTTTGTTTGTTTCAGCTGTATCTAAGCCATCAAAGAGCGGAAAAGAGAGACACCACAATTTTGAAGAAACTCCCACAAAGAAAAAAGTATTGACAGGGAATTTTGGTTTAGATAATATGGGAAAATCACATGGGTTTTCTGTTATTATTAACGAGATTTTTACGAAATTCCCTAGATAATTACCAGTCAATCCAAATTACTTGCTGTCGGTGTTATAAATTACATATTTTCAAGATTAGAGTGATACGACCAAATTTCTTGCAGTATTTCAGGGCTATTGCTAGAAATTGATAGCACGATTAGAGCCTTTAGTCCGACGTACTACACTATTCATTATTGGAGTGAAAATACCACCAAAACTAATTTATATGTATATGTATGTGTCTCTATTGAGAAAAAACTGAGACCATTTAAATACGAACATCGAGATACGAGATCATTCAGGTCTGAGGATTTATGTATTATACATGGATTTTGAAATATAGAGTAGAATCGGCAAGCTGTACAATGAACTCCGCTCCACGCGTTTTATGAAATTGCGACATTTTCTGATAAGCTTGTGCGTAATACAATCGTTTAAATTAAGTGATTAGATTAAAAATCGGTTTGCCCAGAGTTCACACACACGTCTTTCTTTTTTCCAACACAAAAATCTATTGGCGATCAAAGGGAGGGGAAATTTCATAACGACTTGCGGTTAAACCAAGCATTGGAGTCATAAAAAAGTGTCACAAACTAGTGTAAAACAGATTTTTTAAATATAGACGGCAGAGGTTCCAGCGGGTTTTATAAATTTGGCAACTTAATTAAATCTCATGATTTATTACGCCTTGATAATTTATAATTTATAATATTTTAATAAACTATCTACCGATTTCTTAGACTGTTTGGAGCATAAAAGCGAACTGCAAAACCTAAATCAATCATAGTTCGTGTCCCACCCACTGTTAAGACGATATGTCGAGAATAGCCTTTCTACTCTGCCTAGGGCTGATCGCCTGGGCTAACGCGAAACCCCAAACTAGCGGACGTATTGTCGGTGGTGAGTATGCAGCCGAAGGAGCATTCCCCTACCAAGTGTCATTACGTTATGATGGTTCACATATTTGCGGCGCTTCGATCATCAGCCGCCGTTATGTGCTGTCAGCAGCCCATTGTGTCGGCGATGAGGATGCTGAAGGCAATTACCTTGTGTGAGTCTGTTACCGAACCACTTGTTTGAGTAGTGAAATACTAATTGTATTTGTATTGGCATGTTTTACAGTTACGGCGCTGAACATTTCAGCATACGTGCCGGCTCCGCTAATCGTCTGCTTGGCGGTGTGGTCACAAAGGTCACCGAAATTGTTGTGAATGAGAATTATGCCAACTTTTTGCACGATCTTGCCGTACTCACTTTGGAAACACCACTGATTTACTCCAATAATATACAAGCAATCCCCTTGGCAAGTGCTGAGGTGCCAACCGGTGACAACGTTATCATTTCCGGTTGGGGTTACACGGCGACCAATGCTTATGCATCGAACACGTTAAAATGGAACACTGTCCAAACTCTGTCGAGATTATCGTGCTTGACTAGAATCGGTATGTCTAGTGATGCGCTGCTCTGTTTGGGACATTCGGTGGATAATGGCGCTTACTTTGGTGATTCCGGTGGCCCGGCTGCATACCAAGGTGAACTGGTGGGTGTGGCTAGTTTTGTAGTGGGTGGTTGTGGTAGCAGCAATCCAGATGGTTACGCGAAGGTTTTTAAACATTTGGATTGGATTAAGGAGCACTCAGATTTGTGAGCTTTGAACTGGGGTGGAACACTATGTTTTACGAAATTATTGTATTTTCGTTGCTGAATTAAAAAGAGTTTTAAAATAATTTGAAGACAATGAGTTTTATGTAATGAAAGTTACGCCTATTAGCTTGCTAACTCGATTATCTGTTCTTACTTCATTTGGAAGAAATCATTCCGAATTTTGTGTGAGTTCTTCATTGAGTTCGTGCCTAGTCAGACTTTCAAGATGAAGTAATTTTCGGTTATTTTGACAATAATCTTTATTCGATCCATTAATTTAATTCGACCTTATGTTAATACCCTTGTTATGTGGTACAATAGAATAGGAACAAGGCCGGAATGCTAACGATCTTTGAGAGGTCTTAACAAGAAGCAAGTAGATTAAAGCAATTTTGGATCTTAAAAAGTAAGAGAAGGGCGAGGTATCTGTTCAGAATATCAAGATCGCTTACTAAGTCTTATCAAGCTCATTTTGTCAAAAGATCTGAATTGGAATCTATAGAAAGATCCTTGAAAAGTTAATGAATATCATCCATATATTTTTCCTGATCATTCCCCGGTAGAGAAGAACCTACCAATGGTTCTGTGATCAGCATTCTCTAACAGACCGAAGCGTAAAATAGGAGAGTATAAGCAATAGGGAAGTACTCTTATAGAACTCCCAGAGAATACTGAAATTATGGAGGGAACACTTCTCTAGCCTGCTGAATAACAGTGAAAGCATAACACCAGGAGATGGCGAACTCTATTCCCCAATGGATGACGATGGAGCACACGTTCATTTGCCCGACCATTAAGATGTTCGAATAGCATTTACCAGTCTGAAAACCAATAAAGCGACGGGGGCTGATGGGGCCGAGCTATTTAAACACGGCGGCGAAGAACTGATAAGGAGCATGCATCAGCTTCTTTGGAAAATTTCGTCGAACAAAAGCATGCCCAACAATTGGAGTTTAAGTATGCTCTGCCCAATCCACAAAAAGAGAGACCCCACAATCTGCGCTAACTACCGTGGGATAGTGGGAGACCCGTGAAAAGAAAACGACATTTCCGACAAGGCGACTTCTTCAATAATAGATGATGACAACAACAGATGAGTCGACATTACGAGTTTTCGAGCGAAAGGTTCTGCGGAAGATTTATGGTCCTTTGCGCATTGGTAACGGCGAATATCACATTTGATAGAACGATTAGCTGTATGAGATATACGATGACATTGACCTAGTTCAGCGAATTAAAAGACAGCGGCTACGCTGGCTAGGTCATGTTGTCCGAATAGAGGAAACACTTCAGATCTGAAAGTATTCGACGCAATACCCGCCGGGGGAAGCAAATAATGGAAGGTTACCACTTCATTCGAAAGACTAGGAGGAGAAGAACCTGGCTACAATTGGAATCTCTTATTGGAGCCAAAAAGCTAATAGGAATAATGACTGGCGCGTTGTTGTAAACTGGGCTATAAATTCGTAAGCGATGTCTACGCCAATAAAGAAGAAGAAGAAAGGTTCTTTTGGCGCTTTAAAGTATTATGCCACACTGGATATTTGACTGTTTTAGGCGTATAAATTCTGTGGTGCCAGCATTATCGCCTTAACATATTAGCTTATAATAAATAACAGTTAGATTGCTTATCAATTACCTAATTCTGCTTGCGCTAAACATTATAAAGTAATTTATTTGAGCACAAAGCTTTTTATGGATACTCAAGATATGCCAATAAGTCCACTATTACGTGCGTGACTATTTAGTTTTAGTTTGGTCTTCCATGCGCAACGGTTCAACATGGTAAAATTCGAACTCTTTGCTTTGATCTGCTTGCTAGGTGTTGCAATCAGCCAAGCTGGTCCAACCACACGTGTGGTGGGTGGTGACGAAGCCTACGAAGGACAGTTCCCACATCAAATCTCTTTGCGACGCAGCGGCTCGCACACTTGTGGCGGCTCGATACTTAGTCGGTACTACGTGTTGACCGCGGCACATTGTGTTGGCACCACCGATGCACAGGGCAACTATTCCACGTAAGTACCCCGTTTTTGCAAAAAGTGAAACTGGTAGCATCTATAAATATTTATAACATACAACAGTTATGATCCCTCCTTGTTCACTGTGCGTGCCGGTTCCACGGATCGTCTGCGTGGTGGCGTTTTGGTGAATGTGCAATCGATCCTTACACATGAGAATTACGGCAATTTCTTGAACGATGTTTCGCTGCTGCGTCTCAGCCAACCTTTGATATACTCGCAAAACATCCAACCCGCCCGTTTGGCCACGAAGGAGGTACCGTCCGGTGAACCGGTTATCATTTCTGGCTGGGGTCGCGTAAAGCAAGCTGGTGATATTCCGCAGAAGTTGAAGTGGAACACATTGTCGGCCATTTCGCGTAGCGAATGCAAGACGGCCATAAACTGGGATAGCGATGCGCTTATCTGTTTGGCCCATGCTCCAAATAATGGCGCTTGTAATGGTGACTCAGGCGGTCCGGCTATGTACGAGGGTGAGGTCGTCGGTGTTGCTGGCTTCGTTTATGGCGGCTGTGGCACCGGCAATCCGGATGGTTACGCTAAGGTCTACTACCATGTGGATTGGATTAAACAACATGCTGAATTGTAACGTTGCTTTATAAAATATATTGACTTGTTTGCGGTATTTTCGTCAAACGTTGAAGCGTAATGACAAATGGATCTTGATACTAAAATTTGGTTGGGTTTTCATAAAATGGTCACAGTTTTTACACAAAATTAGATACTTTGAATTCTCATCAAATTGTGGGGAAAGTAAAAATCGATGTTTCACATGTTATTTAACTTAGTATCCGACAGAGCTTGTAAACAGTCGATAAACTCAATCTCGAGTAGATCAGGATTTCGTAAAAACTTTAGGAACATGGAATGTAAAGAAAAAGGGCGTTATTGGACTGTAATTAGTCTAAAGCTTTTCTGATCGATGAACCGCGATGTCTGAATTTGGTATCCCCGCAAAACTAAAACGGTTATGTAAACTCACGTTGAGCAATACCAAAAGCTCCGTCAGGAGTTACTCATTATTCCCGTCCTGCTATATGGTGCAGAGGCATGAACGATGACAACATCAACGTAACGAGTTTTCGAGAGAAACGTTATGCGGAAGATGCGCTTTGGCAACGGCGAATATAGCATTTGCTGAAACGATGAGCTGAGCGACATTGACATAGTTTTGGGAATTAAGAAATAGCGGCTACGATCGCTAGGTCATGCCGTCCAAATGGACGAAAACACTCCAGCTCTTAAAGTATTCGACGCATTACCCGCCGAGGGAAGCAAAGGAAGGAGAGATCAGGTGGAAAAAGAGCTGGCTGCATCTGCTATCTCGAATTGGTGCCAAATTGAGAAAAGGGAAACCACTAATCTAATCACATTGAACCTGTCATTAGCGTCGTATAGCTTTACTTTTTTAGACTAGATAACATATGTGGTAGTACGTTAGCCCTGCATTTTATGCTGATAAACCAGATGCGGCTACCATTATTGAAAATCAACACTATTGGCCTGATAAACCCGGTTAAGCGGAAGATTGTGGCGCTCAGTTTGACCGACCGGATGGTCTTCTTAGTATTGATCATATATAAGAGACAGTTGTTCAAACAGTGAATGCGGTAAAATATAATAACTGATGGAATCCAAATATTGGCTACAACATTAACTTTTCAGTTTTATTTGAAATAAGAGATAAAATCAAAATTTCTCATGTGTAAAAAAGGTCCATCGTAGAGTTATTCCACCTCAACATACTCATTAGCATGAGCATACAAAAATATGTTCATTATTATTGCAGAACATATTTACATACCCTGTATGACTGGCTGCAGTATTGTCGTTTGTCTGGCCCCGAAGTAAATAGAGCGTAGGCGCAATTAAGACTTAACGGTTTATTTATGCATATATTTGGAAACAAATATTTTGGAGTGTTTTTCTGCCGTCTGCTTCAGGTAATTTGATACGCTACTTTCGGTGAGAGCGCTTTTATATACATTCAAGTATACATATTTACATTGTTTTGGGTAAATTAAAATAATTTTGAAGTAATTTCTCCAAAGTGGAGCAAAAAACGATGCGCCCATGGCCTGCATATGCTGATTTAATAGATTATGTATGTATATATAACGAAGTAAACAAATTAAAAGGGAAAGTGTTTAAAAGTGAGCTTGAAACTTTTTCAGTTGATAATTAAATATGTCAGAAAGTTTGCTTATTAATTAAACTAAATAGGTTTGAAAATCCCACTACAAAACAAAACATAAGGCTTGAGGGAAGAAAACTCAAAAAATTTGCCGGTTTCAAGGTGGTGACTGGCAGCGAGTGGGAATTTCCTTGCTTCCGGTCTACTATTGGATAGCTGAAAGCATTGGTTAACCAGTGTGGGAATGTGCATACGAAATTTCTATGTGATTTTAAGCTACCGGATCACTGCAGTAATTTTAAGCAGAAGTCTTTGCTATTCGGAAAATGTGCGACTCCAGAGTTAATGTCTACGTGAACAGCCAATCAGCAATCAAGACAGTAATCTGGTTTCGGATATCGGCCAGAAATTTCTTAGAAAGTGGGGCAGCACTTGATAGAGAGGTTAGGGACAAGCGACTTCACTTCTGTGGGGAGCTAAAACTGGTCTATGCTAGGCTCATCAAGATACTAACATAACCTAACATATACAAGATTTTTAGTAGTCTAGGAGCAAAACAGTGCTAGTGCATGAAGAAGTTTTATTAAGATTGTTTTGATAATCTCTAGAGAGTTTATTGAAATGCTTTCGGGATTTATGGCTGAAATGAAAAGGAAGTATTTCGAACTTTCTATCTTAAGAAGCTTTTATGATTTGGACAAGTTGAACCTTTTTGGGATCTAATATATAGTATCATATGTATATAAAAGTAGCGGATAATGACATTCAATACATTAAAACCCAGATTTAAGCATCTAAAGAGGATGAGTTAAATATTAACCTGGTCTAAATTATTTCTGCAGTATAAAAAATTTTAGATAAATGTATTATTACTTGTTCATAATACTACGAAGCACTGTAATTAACATGAGTCAAATTGGATGGTAGGAGATAGGCAGAACTACAGCACATACATATGTATGTAAGTTGCTGGGAGAATTTGGGACTGAATATTCGTTTATATGAATAGATCTCCAAGGAAGAAACTAAAGAAATATTTATTATTAAAATTATTTATAATTCATATTTATTATTATTTATTATTATCAAATAAACTTATTATCACAAAAATAATGATAGCATTTTGAATTATATTGAAACTTTTCGGGATTCCGAGCTGAACAAATTTTAGTCCCAAAATCCCGAAACTAAATATTACATTTTTTTCGTTCGGAATTATTTTTATATGCGTTTAATTTTGAATTATATTGAAACTTTTCGGGATCCCGAACTGAACAAATTTTAATCCCGAAACTAAATATTAATTTTTTTTGTTCGGAATTATTTTTATATGCGTTCAATTTTAAATTGCATATATTGAAAATTTTCCAGATCTCCAACTGAAGAAATTTTAATCCCGAAACTAAATTTTAATTTTTTTCGTTTAGAGTTATTTTTGCATGCGTTTAATTTTGAGTCACATTGAAAATTGTTGGGATTCCGGACTGAAAAAATTTTAATACCGAAATATAAATAATAATTTTTTTCTTGCAGAACTATTTTTTATGGGTTTAATTTAGTTTTTTGTTATTAAATGATATAAGTGAATCCCGAATTAATGAAATTTCAAACCCGAAATCCCTAATCAAAACCGAATACTAACTATTTGCAATATTCTTGTGCATCATTATTTTTGCATGCATTCCATTCAATAACACTTTCAGGAACACTAAATATTGTATTCATCTCACATACAAGTATTGCAAAAACAATAGAAACATAAATATTTACACTGATTGGCAAATATGTATTTTCGTTTCATTGGAACAGCACTTAATTACAGCGCGCTTTAAATCAATCTGAACAACATACATAGTATGTACATATGTACATATGTAAATTTCGCAAGTGATTTGGCAACAACTGCCTGCCTAATTGTCTGTCTTATTCTCGGAGCTATGCATTTCAGCTGCTCTGAGGCCACACCTAATTTCTGGCAATGAATAAGCAATAAATTACGCTTACGTTTTGTTTGAGTTGAGAATGAATTCTACTGCAGCTTGCTATATGAAAACGATTTAGAGTTAGTTGGAGCGGCGTAAAATCGAAAAAAAACCAAATTCAAAGCTCCGACAGTAATCTTGTAAGTCGGGCTTAAATACGCCAAGTACACGTCAAATCAAATAGAACTCATCTACTGCTTAGTTCGTTTTTTTACACGGCTTTTGTTTACTTTTATAAACACCGTTAGCAATGCCGTTAATACTGGTTTGCCATTTCGCAACAACATCAAGACAGTTGGCAAATGAGTCCATTAACTTCTTAGCGTGAAGATCTTAAAGATAGCCGAAGATAAAACCAGAATACAAGCTGTAAATATGTATGTTTGTCGGTTTCGCAGCTTGCGTGTAAACATTAGCTGTAGGTCACTGGGTTAAAATCTGCTCTGAATAAAAGGAAATGATACGACATTAATAAGAGCTCCAGCAAAGTGGTTGAGTGACATTTGAGTGAAGAAGACTGAAGTTAGATATCATTTATGACAGCAGACTGACTAACTGATGTGACAACTTGATTGTCATAACAGATGTATAACGAAGAAGCATGCATTATTCAGTTCAGAGAAGGACAGTTCGATAAAGCATAGTCGTTGGCACGACGCAACAGGCTTTCAAAGCAACACTACAACTGTCAAATTTAAGGTAATAGTTTGACAGCTGTCAAAATTCAAGCAAAATCTGTAATTTATGAGGTTCGTTCTAACAGAGACAACCTCTTAAAATTTGGCAAATAACGTTATCGAAAAGTAATTAAGACACGTAAACTATTGCGGATTCTATAAAAATTTAATTGATCGCAAGTGAAGATCAGTTATCTTACCAATATAAGAAGTGATCAAGTCAGGAGTCATCCAAAAAATGTGAGCAGAGTCCAATTGAAGTGGTTGAGGTAGCTTGTAGACAACCCCTACGAAACCATAGTTGGACTTGGAATTGACTTGATTAGATTCGTGTGATCATTCCACTAGGACTTGGCGTTCATCAAATCCAAAATGAGAAGATTTAATGTTTTTTATATCTCGGACGTAAAAAAAACTGCTTCTATTAATTAAAGTTTCTCATCCGAGGATGTTTTGTTTTTTTTTTTCACTGGTAGCGGTATTTGACGTAGCGGGTCCCAAACCCAGCCCACAACTTTGGACAGGGATGTTTCACCCTCTAGTTTTAGCTTGCTTTCAAACGGATGTTTATTGTCTACACAGAGGATACTAGGTCTAAGACCGGAAGTCGTAAGCTGCTTGAGCCATATGTTAAATAATCGTTTCGGGCCACTCCCAAGTGAATGGCGATCGGAGAACTTTTCTCACTTTCGTGAACTTCTACACATGGCTCCATTCATTCATCATCGACGTCCCGATATATGGTGCAGAGACATGGATGAAGACAAAATCTGATGAGTCGACGTTCGAGAAAAAGGTTTTGTGGTAGATTTATGGGTCTTTGTGTATTAACAACGGCGAATACCGTAGTCGATGGGGCGATGAGCTGTACGAGATATACGACGACATTGACATAGTTCAACGTATTAAGACACAGCAGCTGCGCTGGCTAGGTCATGTCGTCCGAATGGATGAAATCAATCCAGCTCTGAGAGTATTCGATGCAGTACACGCCGGGGAAAGCAGAGGAAGGGAAAGACCTCCACTCCGTTGGACAGAGCAAAAAGGAAGAACGACTGGAGCGCTATTATAAATTCGGCTATAACCACGGTGTCTACGCCAATAAAGAAGAAGATTCTTCTAGAGTTCTAGAAACGGGAAAATGCTAGGAGTTTCTCGGTGCAAATGTGAGAAAATTTCAATACTAAATTTCTCACAAAGCTTACCAAGAAGGGAGATTACGGGAAGAAACTAATTCTACTTCGAAAAAAGTAACTCGGATTAAGTTCTTTATGGTTGAATAAAGCGATTTTAACTTAAGTCGGTTTTAAAAAGACTTTTCTTAATAGGAAGAGGTATAAATGTTTAAATTGTTTGATGTCACATCAAACAGTCCTCAAATATGACCGTCTCGACAGCTCCAAACGCCCATTTAAGACAACTGAGCGATTGCTGCTGATAAACATTTACCGCTTGGAGCAAACTCGTTTGCCGCATGTTACTCGCTTGCCTGGTTTTTCTTTCGTGAAATTACTTTCCATGGAAACAAAAGAAATGTGCAACAACACACACTCAAACACCGACAAAAGTTTGCCGGCGAAGCTGAGCTATGCGCAAGCGCAATGCAACTCGAGTTTGATTGAGTGGAGACCGCCGCGATCTTGAGGCTTATACGAGCACAAGTGAAAATGTGTGAAATTTTCAAAAAAAATACAATATGCGCAGCTGTAACGGTATGCGTTGTAATATGTCAACAATGAAATGCAATAAATTATTTTGATTGCTGGAAAAATTTAATTAAATACATACATACAGACAATAAATTGCGGTAGTGTGTAAATGTGAGATGTGAATAAGATAAAACAGATATATAGTAATATAGTATGTACTTATGTATAGTCTTTGTAACTATAGATCTGTCAGTAGTTGCGATAAGTGACCTTTTGAACTGACTAAGTGCTCAGGCGTTCGATAGCGTTTTCGACGTGGAAATCACAGCTAACGATATTCCAGTAACTGAAATATCTTTAGTAATGCCAAATCTACTTAAACTGGCAACAAAGTCATGGAACACAGGTTAAGATAATGAGCTGATGGCGTTACAGTAAAAGAAAGATCAAAAGCAAGGAAATCAGGAATTCAATAAATTGAATTTAAGAGACGTTGAAAGACGATTTGGCATCTCAGATCCACTTGTAGCCCCGACCTTGTTCTTACTGACTACCATTTGTTGTGGATGTTGAAGAACACCCTCACTGAAATGCGGTTCACATCAGAACAGATTACAAAAAATTGGCTCTTGTACTTCAATCTGATGCAGATAAGCTAACCAACTTTTAAGTAATATTGGGAAATATTATCGATCGTCGAGATCTTAAATTGAAAGCAAACAAAATACAGCCTGTGCTAGAGCTGAAGCCGCTCGGGCTTCCCAAGCGACATCGCTTCGCTCTATGAGCTTTTAAAAAGTTCCAAGAAGATCCGACGTTTTCGAGCCAAATTTGGTGTAGCGATGAGGGCCATTTCTGGCTTAATGGGTATGTAAACAAGCAAAATTGCCATTTCATACAGAAAAAACAACGGTTTGGTGTGATTTGTGGGCTCGTGGAATCATCGATCAAAAATGATGCCGACCGGTGAGAACGTAAACGTCAGTGGCCACCGTTATCGCGTCATAACCGACTATTTAATGCATGAAGTTGAAGCTCGTGATCTCAGCGACAATTGATTTCAACAAGACGGCGCCACTTCCCACACAACGCATCAATCAATGGATTTATTGAGAGAACACTTTGGTGAGCGAATAATTTCACGTTTGGGGCGAGTCGATTGGCCACCAAGATTGTGTGAAAACACACCATTCGACTTTTTCCTGTCGGGATATGTAAGTCAAAAGTCTATGCGGGCAATCCCACTTTGATTCAGGACCTGGAGCAAAACATCTCCCGTGCCATTTGCCAGTTACCAGTCGAAGTGCTAGAGAGTAAAAGAGACATCGAAAATTGGACTCAACGGTTGGATCACCTGAGAAATAGCCGGGGCTAACATTTGAAATAGTTTGTATACTTCATTTGGCTTAAAGTATCACCAGTTACGACTTATTCAAAGAAATTTTGAAAACAAATAACATTCATAAAATAAAGCAAATTTGACTTCTCAAATTCGATACTCCATCGATTTGACTTCGTTTCATGCTCGGAACTCTCAAATAAGTAAAGCAGTCCATAGAAAACTATTGATTGTATTTCTGACAAGAAAATATCTGGCAAAAAACCAGCAGTCACTGGAAGTCGGTTTACAGTTTAGAGCTCCCTATTTGCCGAAAAAGGTTATGTCGCTGACCATAAATGATACGAGAAGCTCGGCCAAGCATTTCGTGAAGATTCAGGAAGCAATTATATACATATACTTGTATACTTTGTATTATATTGAATGAGAAAGCTGCAAAGCGGTGCTACTTTCCTGATTATAAGAGTACAAGAGCGTCACGAATGGCCAAAGTGAGAGCGCAAAATATTTTTATGACACATGCGCAGAACAAACATAATCAATTTGCAAATTATTTTTGCATGTAAACAATGAATTATGACTTTTTTCTCAACACACACATTTTAAATACACAATTTCAGCTTCCTTGAGGTAGTTAGTTGCAGGCAGAAAAAATTGGAAAAACAAACATTATGACTTTACTCGCTATTTTCGCTGAAGCCTAGTTTTAGTCCAAGTTTTACGCGTTCGTAAACTTTTGTGACTATAATTACAACAACAAGACAGAAGCAGCCTCACACTCTCTTCGTTGCTCAAACATATCCACAAATGTATGTATGTGACTAGCCACACACACACGTACATATATGTATATGAGTGAGCGCCTTTAACCTTCACCTTGACTGCCTGCAACTGTCAGCCAACTGGTACAGAGCCAGCCAGCGAGCGTTTCAGCTCCTGCATATCCTTGCCATTGACATTGGCCGTGAATGCTGCATTTGTGCATCTGTACTTTATTACACTTTGCACTTAAATCTTCTGGCTACAAGCACATACAGTCTTATGTGTAAAAATTTAAATACTCGAGTAGTTCCACAAGCCAGTTGGTTACTGTTTTTTATGCATATTATATACATACAAGTACATAAATATTTGTTTATTTGAACTCACCCTGCTGTTGACTGATTTAAGCGCAGCTGTTAATTTAATAGACAATTTAAGCGTTGTTAATGCTGCTCGTACAATTTTCACTTATATTTCGCGAAGTTATGATTTCACTGGAAAAGAGAGACGAGAGAAAGAAAAATTATAGATATATTGTTTTTAAACGAAAGTTTATGTTGCTTATCAGCAAATGTTAATTCATTAGAAATAGCAATTTCGTTAGGTTATCGACTTGAACTTATCAAATTAATCACAAGTTATTAATCAAGCGTTGATGCGGCGAAGCTTTATTCGAATAAAAAATTTGTCTGGCACACAATCTTCTCAGTTGAACGCCATTTATGGCTTAACCTAAGCTCTCCTATGTTGAATCTAATACTCGTGTGGTTCGGGAGATTCAATTACATCCCCAAAAGTTGACCGTTTGGTACGGCTTGTGGTAAGGCGGAGTTACCGTGCCTTATTTCTTTCGAGATGAGGCAGAAAATGCCTAAAACTCCAACAATAACGAGCGTTTTAACGTGTTGTTGGCCGACTTTTCTACCCGCAATTTGATGAAATCGACGCGGACGGTCTCTATTTCAACAAGACGGTACGCCACCTCAGATTTCCCGTCTGAACATTGACATATTGCGAGCAAAGTTTGCCGACTCGTTAATTTCGAGAAATGTCCCAGTCAAATGGCCACCAAGATCATGCCATTTAACGCCTCTAGATCATTTTCTCGGGGTGTGTGTTAAATCAAAGGTTTACACCAATCAATCAGCAACAGTCAAAGAGCTCAAAGACAACATTCAGCGCTCTACAGCCGTAATGCAGCACCGGGTCATCGAAAATTGACGTAAGTGGGTGGAGATATGCGAACACAGCCGTGGTGGCCATTTGCTCGACCTTTTTGTTCATAAATAGCATAAAATTATTTACATAAAAAGGAGAACTTATTTGGACCAAATTTGAATGCTTTTTTAACATCACGTCATTCTCATATTAGAAAATAACTAAAACGTATCATTATAATAAAGGAAAGTGAAGTAGTAGTATAAATTTTTCTACAAAAAGGGATCCTAAGAAATCCGAATTAAGTTCCTCAACAGCGGTTTAACAAATATTCTTAAAAATTTTTCAAACTTAACTATTTTAAATTAAAAAAAAATTGGAAGAAATATATAAAGTAAGGTCCGTTTATAATGGAAAAAGTATGAAATTGTTAGATTTTTTTGACGACAACCTCACTAACGTCTGATAAATATTTCAAAATTATATTTTTTAATTATTTTGTTAGAATTTTCGAATTTTCTTAATTTTTTTAATATTATTTAATTTAAGTTTTAAAAGTAAGCAATACTGCTGTTAGCAGTATGAAGTAAATAAATTATTATATTAAAAAAATATTTTCTATAAATATCAAAAATATTCTAACGAAAAAATAAATCATTATGCTACTGGTCTTTAAATTTACTTTTATTTTATTATAAAAAAAATTCTAAAAATTTCTTTACACAAAATTGATATAATTTAACTTATATAGTGTTCATATAGGATCCTAATTTTTTTATTTGCATTTCTTAATGTTATAAAATATTACAAATTATTAAATGAAATTCATGCACAAAACCTTTTTAATTTAAAAAAAATCAGCAGTTTTAAATTTTTTTAATTAATTTGACGTAAAAAGTAAAATGTAAAATTTTTTTTTACCGAATTAATTTTTAAAAGCAATAATTAATCTATTTTTAAAATTAACAATAAATTTTAAAATGAACATTTAATTAACAGTTAATAGTGAGTTTTTAATTTTTTAATTAATAATTAATATTTCAATTTTATAATTTAATTTAATTTGAAATTGAAAATATTAAATTTTTCAGCGATTAAATAAATGAAATTCATACACAATACCGAATTAGTTTTAAAATGATAACTTTCATTGTTTAATAAATAATCAATTATATTCTTTTCATTAATTTGGTTTAAAATTGAAAATATTTAATTTTTCATCGAATAAATTGTTTCGTCTTGATTAAAATTTAAAATTAAACTTAAATATTAATTATTTCATTTTTAAAATTAAAATTAATAATTAATTCATTTTAGATCGGAATTAAAAATAGTGATTCATTAATTAAATTTTAAAATTAATATTAATTACAAATTAATAAATTTTTTAAATTAATATTTATTACTATTGCTAGGGCTGAGCTCAGGCTACTACCGGCGTAATTTTTTATTACTATTTAATTAATTTTTAAAACTAAGACTATAAATTAATGTTAATCAAAGTATTAGTTATTAATACAAATTTTAAAAAGTAAAATTATTTTATTTTTATGAATAACTAATATTAATGTTAGTTTTTAAAATTAGTAGCTTTTATTTTTTTAATTATTACTTTTAACTTTTTAAATTAATTTGACTTAAAATTGAAAATATTTTAGTTTTTCATCGAATTATATATAAAAATTAATACTCTTTTTTATGAATTATTTTAGATTCTTTTAATTAATTAGACTAAAAAAAAAATTTTTCACCAAATTATTTTTAAAAATTAATAATTCTTACATATTTTTTAAATAAGAAATTTAATTAATTTTACTTAGAACACGAAATTTTTCTTTTACCGAAAATTTTTTGAAATTTAATTTTAAATAATAGTTCTATGCTTTTTAATTTTTTTTTAAGAATTTGACTTAAAATTGAAGATAATTAATTCTTTCATCGAATTAATTTTAAAAATTAATAATTTTTATAATTTTAAATTTATAGTTTTTCAGAAATTTAATTAATTTTACTTAGAACACGAATTTTTTTTACAGAATAAATAGTTTTGAAATTTAGTTTTAAGTAATAATTTTAGACTTTTTAATTTTTTTTAAATAATTTGACTTAAAATTGAATAATTAATTTATTCATCGAACTAATTTTAAAATTAATAATATTTTTTATGAATGTTTTTATAAAGATCGGAAGTTTTTATTAATTATACTTTAAAAAGAAAATTTTAAATTCTTTCAGCAAATTAATTTTAAAAATAATAATTTTATTTATTTTCTTTAATTAATATTTTTTAAGGTCTTTTAATAACATTTTGTTGTTTTGTTTTACCAATTATTTTTTTAAATTAATAGTTTTAATTTTTAAATTTAATTTTAATATTAATTTTTTTAATTAATTACATTTTAAAAAGGAAAATTTTAATTTTTGCACGGAATTAATTTTAAAAAGTTATGATATGAATTACTTTTTTTTTAATAATTTGATCTTAAAAAGAGTATTTTAAATTTTTTCACCCAATTAATTTTAAAAATTCATAATTTTATTATAATTTTTTATGGTCTAAATAATTAAAATAATTTAAAATATTTCATAAAAAATAGTATTAATTTTTTTAATTATTTCGACGGAATACTTAAATATTTTCAATTTTAAGTCAAATTAGTTTAAAAGTAATAATTAAAAAAATAAATGCTATTAATTTTAAAAATTAACATTAATATTAGTTATTCATAAAAATAAAATAATTTTACTTTTTGAAATTTTTATTAATTTTTTTAAATTAATATTTTTTAAGTTTTTTAATTAATTTCAGTTAAGAAATTAATTTTTTTGAATACAAAATTGTAGTCAAAAGTATTTTAGTTAGGAATTAATCAGTTTTTCATATTGTATTGAAAAAAATTAAATATTTATCTATTAAAATACTAAATATTTATTAAGTAGTTCACTGTTAAATATAATTACATGCATACAATTTTAAAATATATCCAACATTAAATTATTTAATATTATCATCATTTATACCCACACATACACAAATCTATGTATGTATGTGCACAAAGCCTTTTTAAGTCAAACGCTGACCTACAAAATTTCTCTGACCGCACTAAATTATAGTGCGTGTATCTACGGTACAATTGAAGAAGACACAAAGTGCTGAATTTGGACATGTGTTTATATAAATACCTACAAAAGTAAACAAAAAAGAAAGAAAAAAGAAGGAGACACAAATTTCAGTTCACTTCTATTGTCAAAGTTTCAGGGCTCCACTTTTAGTGGGGTTAGGCGCACTTAAGCGATTTTATAGCGCTTTGACTTCAGCTGTAAATACATACAAACAGGTATGTATATAAATATATACAAAAAAATACACTTTTATTTTAGTTTTACGGAGATTTGCTCAGTTGTGACTTGTGACTTTGACAGCTGATTGCCTCGAAAGGTTGGCGTCAAACCATTGTAAATAATAAATATGTATAATTATATATGTGTGCATATGTATGTTTGTTTCTATGCCTATGCACTAAAAATTCATTTACAGGCCAAACAAAAAATAGAAGAAAACACTTTGACTTTACACTCTGCTAGGGTTAAACAACTCTGTGTCGACTCTTTCACATTTGTCTAAAAACAAGCCAACATACGCATGCCTATATGTATGTAGTATATACATATGTATAAACGCTTTCCATTAACACTTTTTGCAAATAATGCCTCAAAATCATAAATACCTTTTCCAACAATTCGCGCAGTTGCTCTCAACAAACACACACACACACTAACACATATGCGTGCCGCAACACTTTCACGTCAAATTGATTTTGTTATTGAAATTCACTGTCACACAGCTCAAGATTCAATCAGAATTTTAATTTATTTAAATATTTAAATTTATTGCATTTCTCTTTTCGTTGAGCTTTCTTTCTTTCGTTGGAGCATGAAATACTAAATACACAGAGTTGTTGTTGTTGTATGTTTTATTATCACTTTGTCGCCTGCGTCCAGCAGAAATACACGCACGCACGCACGCACACGCACACAAACTTTATGATGTTCGTAGTTGAGTAAGCGCCGTGTCTTAAAACCGAAGCGACCGTTTGGTTGTAACGTTGCAGCTCAACTGAAAGCTGAAAGCGGTTTTCACTATGCTTTGACTGCGCACAGCACTGAACTTGACTCGAACTCGAGCGATGGTGGTGTGTTGGGCGCGCTGGAGCCCGCCGCAGCTCTAGACACTAGAAGCCGTATGTTTGGATGTTTGGATGTGTGTGTGTGTGTGTATGGTGAATGTTGGCGCTTGCTGTCTTTGGGGAAAATTATGTTGTTCACAATTGTCTGCTTTTCAATCGTCGCCAATGGTTGTGGCTGCTGGTGTTGCTTGTCACCACATAACCACAGCGCTAACAGCGGTACAGTGGGGTTAAAGTGGTCAATATTTTTTTTTTTGCAAAATTCAACTTTTTAACCTTTTATGCTTCGAGCGCACAAGTTCTTAAGGCTGTACTCGGATCAACTCGGATCAAAATTTAGGACAACATTCTAGAAGTGTTGTAAAATTTAACGAGATAATAAAAAAAAAATTGAAACACTTAAACCAATTTATTTTATTTTGAAATCTGTCTAGTTCCTTACCCATATTGTAAATTTTTTTTATAAATTTTATGCATAAATGTATTAAAAGGTGGCAACCCTACCTTTGTGAAACTTCTCTAGTTTAATGACCATATATTAAAAACTCTTTTATGAATTTTATTGCACGGAAAGTATAAAAAGGTGGCAACTCATCTCTATAATTGTTTGTATCTTTATGCTTTCCAAATATGTTCATTTATAACCCATATTTTAAGAAATAAAATTTTTAACAGCTGGGTCCCTGAAAATTTCGAAAAATCTCCGATTTCGAAAATTAGTAGTTCATTAGGAAGGGGACCAGACGCATACCCCGTGATATAAATATTTCTTAAAAATTATTATTTTTTTGTTAAAGTTATTGAAATTTAGAGCACGATAAAATTGTAAATTGTATTTTCCCATAAACTACTGGAGATAAATCGATGAAATGTTGTGAAGTCAAAGAAAAATGCTCGTGCTACAATATGGATATTTTTTCATGGTACATTTGTTTAAATAATAATATTTTACAAAACTTTTTGTTAAACAATTGAAATTTTTTAAGTGTTCTTCGCGCTAAAAAAAATTTAAAAGTATGTGACACAACGCGGTAAATATTCACCTTTAACAATCTGCAAAAAAAATTTTTGTTCATTCATACCATTCCAAAAATATTGAATTTTTTGTCCCCCTACCGCTCTTAAAACGTATGGCACATCCTTCGTTGCGCAATGCGGTTATGCTTCTCTTGCGGCAGAGATGTCGGTAGTCTACGAGGAGTTTTGTATTACTCAATGACCAAATTAGAACACTGTGCACTATTTGAAAATGTACTCGCACAGAGATAAGCTGGCAACAGTAGCATCACATCTGTAATTAAGCTGTCACTGTTAACATTAACATAGATCTGATAGCATCTATTGGTAACGGAGTATTTCCATAACAGGTTTTTACAACCGCTGACTGTTAAATGTTATTAAATGCGTGGTATATATTTTCCCACATTAGTGTCCATTTTGATGCAGTTTTCAGGAAAAAAAGTAATAAATCACTCAATTTAATAAAGTTAATGGAATTAATTACTGCTGTCCGCACGAGTTTGTTTTTAGAAATTTATGCAGGAATGTTTTTCCTTACTGTTGCCGCATGCATATTGTTTTTGGTATTGCCATTTACAGTGGCAAGTCTCAAGTTTATTGTCCTGTAATTGCAATGCCATCGAAATTTTCTTGTTTTAGACCGTTGGTATTGCTTAGTCAATGAAATTGCAACGTGCCATTAAAGTCACACAGTAAATTATTACTTCCGATTTTAAATGCAAGCTATACATATGTGGATATGTTATATCATATGGTGACAAATTCAAGTTCATTTGAATGTGTACTACTATAGATAAAAGCGTTAGCGTGGTAAGTCTTTCGCAATCTTCTGCAGAAACCTAAAGTTCTCTCAGCATGAGAATGAAGTACCGACGAAGTGGACAAATTTCCTGTGAAGAATATAATATAATATACAAAGAAAGGAGTTAGATGTTTTGGTTTCTTAGGATAGATTTACAGGCACATAATTCTCAAAACAGCCAATTCTACGATACTGCAATTAACTCAGTTCTTATCCGTAAAAGGGCTGTTATTTCGGAGATCTAATCTTGTTTTGATCTGTGACGAGAAAGGTAAGTAGCATGGCTTTAAAAACAGTAGTTGGCGCAGATTGTGGAGTCTACGGCTTCGTGGATTGGGCAGCACAATGAATTTCCAATCATCGGACACACTTTCGACCGACCATACTCTACAAAGAAGCTGATGCATGCCCTTTACCAGTTCTTCGCCCCCGTGTTTGAATAGCCTGGCGGCAATCCACGGCCCTCGCCGCTTTGTTGTTCTTCAGACGAGTAATTGCTATTCGAAATTCTTCATGGTCGGGCAATGGAATTGGGGAATCGGGTTCACCATTTCCTGGTGTTATGCTTTCAGCATAACATAATTTCCGAATGCTCTTCTTTTCCGCATCTTCTTCGCCGCATCTTTTCTTAGAATTTTTGAGCATTACCCCTGTCGACCAGCTTCTCAAGCTCTTTATGCTCACGCATTTCGGCCTCTCTCTTTTTTGACTTCCCTCTTTAGAAGGTCATATACCTCTCGCTATTTCCATGATCGACGTTTTTACTCCATCTGCTTAACAAATACAATACTGCATTCATATTCGTATGTGGACCGATTAACCAACTATTTCATATATTTCACTGCAGTCAGTGCCTTCAAGTTTGCGCTTTACAAATGTGAAATATTTTTCAATACTTTTACTAATAGAGACATAGCGATGAGTTAGTAGTTGCTTTTTGGGCAAAAAATATAGCGAAACAAATAATAACATCAAAGTAATGAAGGCGCGGCGCCTAACTTGTACAACAGGTCCGTTATGCTTCACGCGCATGCGCAGTATGCGCCAAGTTGCTGTCGCCGACGCTTTTCAATGTCAAGTCGACGACAGTGCAATGACATGACGATTTTAATGCAACATTATTGCCTTTACTATATGTGTATATTTATTTAATTTAGTTATATTTGGTGTTTATTGATTGGGAAATGCAGGAAGTTGACAGTTTTAAGGCAAGCCTTCAGCGTAATAAGGGAAAGCAATCGAACTGGGTCGGCCAGTGAGCCCACCAGAGCGGGAAGTTTACAAATGGATTGTTTGAGGACTGGACTCTTGGAGCGGCGGCAAGACTGCATTTAGTAAATTTCAATTATCTTATACTTCAGCTTTTTTTAATAAAGGTCAATGGTTTTCATGGGAAGTATGAAATTAATTGGTACAAACATTAATAAATTTGTTGTTTGATAGTTCAAAAAATGAACGGGGGCACACCTTTTTTTTAACAAATTATCTAATACGTTTAGCTATGTACTGGATTTCAAAAATGAAAGAAATTTGCTGCTCCTCTCGCACCTTAAGGCCGATATGCAGAGAAATAAAGCTCTGACGATATGATTCAGCTACCACTGCTGAGTCGCCGAACCCTCTTGACTTTTTAAGACGCTCGATTATATTGTCTACTGTATTATTCTAACAAAATTTGTTTTTTTCGTTTAATTTTCTATCCAATCTCTCGCCAAGATTAACTTGATAAGAATTTTATATTTTGGTGGACAAAAAGGTCTTATGATATGATTTTCCTTCTAAATTGCACTTTTCGTAATATTTCCATTCAGATATACCCACATACAAGGTTATTTCCAAAGTAAACAGGACTTTTTGAATTTAGCGCCCCCTGGTGGCGCCATCTATATGTCGACTGGTGTGTTAAAATCTGCTATCTTTATCGATTGTTCAGTCCAGCGACTATGACAGTTATTACCAAAACAGATCTTCTACTTTCTCCAGACTGGATAAGGAAGCGAAGCAAATGGGTCTAGACCAAATATCTTCTGCCATCAAACAAACAGTCATCACACTACCGACTTGGCTCTCATGTCATGGTTGACAGTCATAACTTCGAAGTCGTAGATAATTTCGTCTATTTTGGAACCAGTATTACCACCAACAACAACGTCAGCCTCGAAATCCAACGTAGAACAACTCTTGCCAACAGTTGCTACTTCGGACTTAGTAGGCAATTGAGAGGGAAAGTTTTCACTGGAGACGAACAAAAATCAAACTCTATAAGTCACTCGTTATTCCCGTCCTGCTATATGGTGCAGAGGCTTGGACGATGACAACAACTGATGTGTCTACATTGCGAGTTTTCGAGAGAAAGGTTCTGCGGAAGATTTTTGGTTCTACCGCAGTCGATATAACGATGAACTGTACGATATATACGACGTCATTTACATAGTTCAGCGAATTAGGAGACAGCGGCTGCGCTGACTAGGTCATGTCGTCCGAATGGATGAAAACACTCCAGCTCCGAAAGTATTCCCGCCGGGGGAAGCAGAGGAAGAGGAAGAAAGTACGTGAAAAACGTCCGCAATACTCGGAAAGACACGACAAGATAATACTTTTACATGACAACGCGCAGCCACATTATGTTACCAAGGTCGGGGAAACATTTGTGGAAACTTTGAAATGGGAAATCCTATCGCATCCGCCGTACACTCTTCGCATTGCCGCTTCTAATTTCTCTTTATACCGATTGATGACGCATTAACTGGGCGACAAGCACTTTCTTTTTTACGTTCTTAAGAAGAAGCCAAAAATTCGTTGGATTCATGGATCGCGTCAATAGACAAAAAAAAATGTTTAGACAGGAATTCAGAAGCTGCCACAAAGATGGAAAAGTGGTGGAGGCTAACGATGGAAAATATTTTGCAGAAATAGTATGTAATGAGTTTTTTTCAACAAAGCCCCAAATCATGAGAAAAACGGCGGTTTTCTATTTGTACGCATGATAAATAGCAAAACAACAAAAATGCCTTCAACACTAATGGAAATAAATATATGTAGCCAAATAACCAAAAGCATATTGCCTATTTTTAGGCGCACTCTTGAGTAAAATTGCTGAATCGTTGGCAAAATATATTTATATATATGCACTATAGTGCATACAAATACATACACAGACAACTACGAGCTTCTACACACACACACATACACGTATTTCTATGCATTTCTAATACAATATAACCCAGTAAGCCATTGACATATACTTAAGTTGTTTTGATATTCAATGCGTAACACTCTCTAGGAATATGTGTTCGAACGAAGAAGCAACTGGTATAAATCATATGAACTGGCATAATCACATTAATGAGTTGGTATGAATACTCTCTCCCACTGAATTCAGATTCATATATTTCTTTACATGACAGCATCGGTCCAATATACCAATCCATGAAGTTATGAATTCAAGGCGGTAACTTCAACTTTTTCTGAAATGGTTTCGTTGAAACACTTTTCCATTGAAACGTTGAGAGATCCCCAGGGAAATAATGGATCATCTCTTGTGCACTTGTCCCGCATTAGTAAGACTACGCTGTAAGCATCTGGGATTCGACACTGTAAGATACACTGAAGGAAGTATTGATAGTGAGACTGCAGAGTCTGTTAAAATACACGTCAAGCGAAGGCATCCTAAATGCTGACTACTCCTCTTGGACCTAGGAGCTGAACTCCATCAGTTATCGCAAAGGACCGAAACTGGTCTATGCGTGGCCCATTGGCCTATCCGATACCTAACATAACCTAAATCTACAAAATATTGAATTCAATTTAAGGTTCACTGGGAAAAATATCTTTGACGTCACAACGGGCTTATCTATTCACCACATCACTACATTAACGGCCACCAATTTTCGTTTGGTTCATGGGAAATGAGGAAATAAACAACAAAATTTAGCATCCTGACGCTTTCTGCTTAACTTGAAGGTGGCAAGGGCGCGAATAAAGAGACTACCTTGAAACGTGCTGTGAGTTCAATGTCATGGGCAGGAAGCCAAAAACATAGGGGAGCATCTAAGAATATAAGATAAATGGGAAATTAAAGAAAGCGAAAAAAATAAAATAGGCAGAAGCAGTAAAGTCACGGTATATTTGAAGAATCGACCTTTCACACCCATGTTCGAGTGAAGGAATAGAATTCTTTCTTGCTTTAATTAGAAAATATCATAAGCTAAATTTATTTATACAAATGTCTCCAAAGAGCTCAAGCTTCTTTTAAAAGCACCTCATGCGTTAATAACTACAAAAATTCCATTAACTCCCCACCGACATTCAACAATTTCCTCGTAAAATTCAAGATCATGGACATTAAGTCTGTAGCATCCCTAACGTGGTTTGAAGGTGAGACGGCAAAGCCACCAAGGCTGGTGGTGACGACGGAGTCGGTGTACGAACAGCCAATTTCAGAGAGGGCTGAAAAACTAAACTCGTTTGCAGCGAATATATGTGAATAATACGAAAATGATGCAGCAAGAGCGAGAGAGAGAGCACAAACGGGAGAGCGATTCACCTGAAGCTCTTATAAAATAAGTAGAATTCGATTGGTAACTTAGATAAGTAAAGAAGCCTTATATTTGCATGCTTTCAAACTTTTGAGCTTTACATGCAAGCTTCGAAGAACTAAGGTTTGTGTCTAGGCTTAAAATTACCTCCTTACATTGCCATTAATTCTGTTTGTACTACGTCCTCTGCCAAGGTCTTGGTACTGCATCCAATTGCATACTATTGTAGTGTCAGTAAGGATTTAAATACTTGGAATCATTATGTGTCTCATGTGTGGAGCTTCCAACAGACCATTCGAGTACTCTAACGAAGTCAGTGGTGAAGGACCACCAAAATGTGCGGCTGTCAGAGCATGTTTAGATCAGTCGAAGTTGTACCAAAGTGTACGATATTAAGTCTATAAGGTGTGGGACTGTGGGTAACCGATGTTCAGGGTATATACCAAATATCGCATAGTTATTTACTCGTCAATAAAATTGTTTTGTGATTGAGCTCTTATGTAACTGATATTATCGTTCAGTAAACTTGACTTAGACCTCTTAAACGAAATGCTGTCAGACCTCTACGAACGTAACTGTAAAACTGTGCCGTAATCTTGATTTACTTATTCTAATTTCAACAAAGTATAACTTATCATAATTATAATTATCGCTGTTGTAATAAATTTAAAATTTCTACAAGTCGAAAGTATGCCATTGCCTCGCAAGTATATAAGTATGTATACGGAACCATACTAAAACCGTAATGCCATTCGCCTGCTACTTGTTCAGTGAATATGACAAACTTGAAAACGGTTCTCATAATTTTAACTTTGATCACCGCAATTTCAGTCAAATTCACGAGCGGTTGGCGACCTAAAAGTCGTCTGCCTGTACAATCTCGCATATATCACGGTCGTTCGGCAGCGAAAGGACAGTTTCCCTATCAGGTGTTGTTGCATATCGAAGATGAAACGCACGAGCATATTTACGCCTGTGGAGGATCAATAATATCGCGAGATCACATTTTGACTGCAGCGCATTGTATCGTCCATGCGAAAACGCCTGGCGACATAACCGTGTACGCCGGTTCGATATATTACATTACCGGTGCCGTTGAAAGACGCGTTTCACGGATGACAATGCATCCTGCGTATGGTGGATATAATAATGACATAGCTGTATTGAAACTGAATACTTCGTTAGAGCTTAGCGATGTCATCGATGCCATACCATTAGCTAAGAAAGATATACCCCACGGTGCACCAGTTATCGTGAGTGGCTGGGGCAACGTGAACCCTTTTAGGGCTGCATATATCCTACAATATGACACGGAATATTCGATAAGTCGTGCACAATGCCTGAGGCGTTTGGGTAAATTAGGAAGCACGATGCGGTGCATGAGACGGCCGCTTGGACATGGCACTTGTAGTGGTGATTCTGGTGGTCCGGCGGTTCATAACGGTGAACTTATAGGTGTGAATTCATATATCATAAATGATTGTGGGCTTGGATTTCCCGACGTGTTCACTGATGTGGTTGCAACAAGAGAATGGATACTAAAAAGTATGAAGTATTAGTGCAAATCGTATTTTTGGAAAAAAGTGAATAAATGGTGGTTTAAGGTTTTCACAAAAAAACAAATGTACATGTATGCGTCATGCATATTAGTGATGCAATATTAATTTCATTTCATTCTCTTAAGCGAAGTGGTCCAGAATGAACCGCAGAATATTTCCCGACTCCTGGATTTTTTGGCTCCCTGTAAATCAATTGAAAAAATCTCTAAAAGCCAACCCTAATGCCGACATACACAAATATTCATATAAATATAGGATATAACAGGGAATGAACGCATGTAGGTGTGTAGGGTCGGTGGTCTGTGGTTAAGCTATACTATATTTATATGCATACCCATATAAACTATATACATAAATAGATATGTAGTATATAAAAAACGTAATAAAATGAAACAACACAACAGATTTGCAATTGCGCACTTCGCCTTGACGAAAACTGCAACATTTTTCGGGGAC
Source organism: Bactrocera tryoni (assembly GCF_016617805.1). Lineage (NCBI taxonomy): Eukaryota > Metazoa > Arthropoda > Insecta > Diptera > Tephritidae > Bactrocera > Bactrocera tryoni. Next base: position 25,403,363 of record NC_052502.1, read on the forward strand.
GAGGCACATCTAGTTTATATGGGTCACCAGTACGAATAGGATGCATATAAAAGACAGACCCAAACACATACATATGCAAATAGTGCAAACTTTAAAGTTAACGGTAATTATGCAAGTATTCCGTGATATACATATGTATTATATATACATACATATGTCAAAATAGAAATTTTTCCAAGAGAGAAAATCGTAGTTGCAGACAAATCGACTATCGAGACATCCTAGATACTCCTCAAAATTATAAAATCAAACAAAAGTAGGGAAACTTTTTAAAAAGGCCATTTTTGTTATTAAAAACATAGTACTACTGAAAATTTCAGGGTATACTATTTATACAATTTCAAGAATACACAGCGAAAGTTTTGAAAAGAAATTAATATTTTTTGAGTTATAGGAGATCTTCGACGGCGCTAAAAAATATCCTCCACTGCTGCAGTTATTCCAGCTTTCACCGTGGATAAAGCAAAAAAAAATCGGTTAAACTAGAAGATATTCTCCACGAAAAAGCCGGAATACAATCAAAAAAGGTTCAAAGGGCAGCGTTTGAAAGGAGTTGGTTTTTGCCCCAAATTTTGGTCGTTTTTGGCCTGCCAAAATTAAATTTTTAATGAAATCAAAAAAACTGATAAGGCTTGTATGTAGAATTATATACAGAACAGAAAGAAAAATCAATGATAGGCGGATCATGTATGCTCGTGTTATCGCTGCAGTAATTTCGAAAAATGTTGTTTAGAGAAAAACATGTTGAAAGACTGAATGATTAGGCTGTTTGAACTGGCTACCTTAAAAGTGGTTGAAACTCAAAAGCTATTTGAGATATCGATTTAAAATTTTAGCATCTTATTTCCGAAGATATAAAGTGTAGAAATTTGAAAAAAAAGAAAAAATAATTTTTTCAAAATTTCAAATTAGGTGGCAACCCTTAACATAATTTTAATTCGTTGTAACCCAAATTTATTCGCACTATTTCTTTGTAGGAGAAATAATTGGAGTAGAAAACATGAAGAAAATATTCGGTCTCCTCTATTATTTAAGAACGGAAAAGTCACGTTAAGTCAATCTTTCTAAATACATAATTTTTTGTAAAATTCGATGTTCTTATTTCACAACATTGTCACCAAGGCGATATATCGATTACAGCCATATTTCAACATCGGTCTCCGCAATTACGTCTGCATTGCCGCTAAATTGCATTCTACTGAGCACTTTCTTGACGTCTGAGGATAAAAAAAGTCACTGAGACCAAATTGTGAAATTTTGTCATAATTTTTTGTTGAGTTTTAATACTACATAATTATGGTATTAAGCTGGTCAAAGTGGTTGATATTTTTAGAGTATCTGTTATCCACTTAATCTGATCCATTTTTACCTGGCCATCACATACGAACATGCTTTTCGTACCATTGGCTTGTACAGAAACAGTTAGAGCGATAACATCAGGCGGCAAGTATGTCGATAATAGTACATATATGAACGATAAGCTCCAAAACTCAATTTAGTTTAGAGAATTAAACTCAGCAATTTGATTGTAGATTGTCCTTAGCGTTTCTTTCACATAAATCTAGATTACCCGGCAAGGCGGTGTAGCCATTATTAGTCTGCCTACATTAAGTAGCTCGAACCCAAAAAATTACTCGATTACTACAAACACATTTTCTCTGCATCTTTGTGTATACTTGTACATACTTATTTTGCCAATGATTTTTTTTTTATCGAATCTAAAATCGAATTTTGTCATTCCATAAAAGCTAAACCTTTGGGTAAACTTTGGCCATTGTACGGATAATAATGTATCTTCCAGCGAGAATTTTTTCAAGATTTCACCTACGGAGCAGGCCGAAATCAATGCAGTAGTCGATGATCGTTTTCTTAGTGGATCAGAGATCGTGTGTAACTCCAAAATATTGAACTACCAATCTAAAGCAAAGTTCATTTTGCTGTAATTGTAGGGGTTCTTACTGGACACTGTTCAATCGGCATTCATGAGGTAAGGCTAAAAATCTTATCGGTCGCAATTTGTCAAAGTTGTATGGTGGAGGGTGAGGTGGAAACATCCAGGCACTTTCTCTTCCATTGTCCAGCCTTTACAGCACTGAGTTTGAAACATCGCGGAAATTTTACAAAGTTTTTTTAGCTGTCTGAACAAATTTGTGATAGGCTCAAAGCGCTTTGTCGATTCGCAATGGTTTTATGATCTATTATTTTGGACTTTTAGGAACCACAACCGACCGACGTTCTAAGCCGTCTCAGTAAGATCCCTTTTACATAGGATCACCCTCTTAACCTTACCTGACCATTCTTAAAATTTGTATGAAACTATTGATGCAATTTTTTTTCAGAGGATGGTGTCATGTTTAGAGAAGTTCACGCAAGGGAGGAAGGTTCTCTGATCACCATTCACGTAAAAGTGACCAGAAACAATTGTTTTACATATGGCACAAGCAGCTCACGATTTCCAGCCTTAGACCAAGTATCCTCTGGGTAGCCAAATAACATTCGTTAGAAGGCGAGCAAAAGTGAGAAGGCGAAACATCCCCTATACAGGGTTTTGCGTTGGGTTTGGAACCCGCCACGTAAAAAACGCTCCCAATGAACAGTCAAAAACAGCCTCGGATGAGAAGCCCGTCTTTTGATGACGACCATGGCAAACGAAATAAGGCTTACGGTTTGAGGGCATGCACCTGGAATGTCAGGTCCCTTAATTGGGAAGGTGTCGCTGCTCAGTTGATTGATGTCCTCGTGAAAACAAAGGCTGACATCACCGCCGTCCAAGAAATGCGAAGGACGAGACAAGGACTGAGGCGAGTAGGTCCTTGTGGAATTTATTACAGTGGGCATATAAAGGAGCGCAAATTTTGCATGGGATTCGTGGTTGGAGAGAGACTCCGTGGTCGAGTTCTGGCATTCACCCCGGTGGATAAACGTCTAGCCACAATCAGCATCAAAGCTCACGCCCCGCCTGCTCACGCCTTCTATGAGTGCTTGGAGCGCATCTATGACAGCTGCCCCCGCTACGATGTCAAAATCGTTGTTGGCGACTTTAACGCCACGTTGGACAAAGAAGGTATCTTAATTGATGAAATCCAGTATCAGATTATAGCAGACGACAATTATTGTGTCTTGAAAAATGTGCTCTCAATAAGACAAGGCTATATGCTTGCTTTTGCCATAGTAATCTCAAGCCATCTTCAATGTTCTGATATAAGCGTAGCTTTGCCGTAACATTTTGGAAACTTCTAATGCAGAGCCAACAGTATCCTCATAACCATTGACCACATTTAACAAAAGTGCTCCAAAATCTAAAATTTCATACGCAAAAATGCTCTTACAAAGGCATAGGCTCGAAAGAATAAATTTATTACTCAACATATGGCTGCATACACGCTTTCACTATTTACCAACTAAATTGTTTACGAATACAGCAACTGGTGGAAGCAGCAAGAATCACTGTTGCACCGGAAATGGAAGCGAAATGTGTTTTAATTGCTTTCAAAAAAACTTGAAAAAAAAGTTCGTCAAGGCTTTAAGCGTATGTGCTACATTGTTCATACATACATACATATGTACATATGTATATGAACATGTATATTGTAAATACACACATCTATGTAAATTTGTATACAACTTCAGATGCAATTATGTAAACAGCATTGATTTGTTTTTCAATTAAACAAAAAGGTGTTGAACATTTTATTAGGAAAATCACATATTTACACTTTGTTGGTGTAAAATTTTAAAGTAAAAGCTGCAAAGAAAGCCATTGCTGCTTCACGTTTTGTTTACTTACATATGTACATATGTGTAAGTATGTATTTGTGTACAAATATGCAAGCAGGCATTGGACCCTTCCAATGTAAACAAAAAGTTGAATCAACAACAGCAAATCAGTTGTCTTGTTTATCTGTTCATAAGTGCTGTTAATATGTGTGCATGCCGTGATGTGTGTGTGTGTGTTTAAGTTTGCAAGTTCGATGATCTTATCAATTGTATGTATTAAGGGGCGTGTGGCAGCGATGAAGCGCACTAACATTTATATTTTCATTTTATTAAAAAAATGTGCTGTTTTAATTTGTCCTGAAGGCTTCCATAGCGCAGAAATCAAGCTTAGTTCCTCGGCTGTAGAGTTATCAGTGCGGGAGAGAAGAAACTATGCAAATGTGTTGTGGCATTTTAATAAAAACAGGAAAGTAGTTATATTTAAAATTAATTTAAAATACTTATCTCAACGTTCTCAATAAGATTTAACGATTCTTAGTATGTACAAGTAGAAAGAATGCCCTTTATAATGAGACCTGAAGGTAGCCTGTGTGGAATTGGTTAGATACCGAGAGTTGAAGAGGGAAGCGAGACTCATTTTAGACGAAAAAGTGAGAGGCCGAAATACGTGAGTATGAAGAGTTTGACAAGTTGGCCGCCGGGGGTAATGCTCGAAATTTCTACGAAAATATGCGGCGACGAACAGAAGGTTTCAAGACCAGAGAACCCCAAGAGGTGATCTAGTGACTGATGCCCAGAGCATACTAAAATTATGGAGGGAACATTTCTCCAGTCCGCTGAATGATAGCTAAAGCATAACACCAGGAGATGGTGAACCCGATTCCCTAATCGATGACGATAGAGCGGAGATTCCATTGTACGACCTTGAAGAAGTTCGAATAGGAATTAGCCGTCTGAAGAACAACAAAGCGTCGGGGTCGATGGATTGCCGGTTCAATTCAAATACGGCGGCGAAGAACTGGTAAGGGGCATGCATCAGCTTCTGTGTAAAATATGGTCGGACGAAAGCATGCCCAACGATTGGAATATAAGTGTGCTCTGGCCAATCCGCAAAAAGGGAAACCCCCCTAACTGCGCCAACTACCGTGGGATAAGTTTCCTGAACATCGCGTATAAGGTTCTATCGAGCGTATTGTGTGAAAGATTAAAGCCTACTATCAACAAACTGATTGGACCTTATCAGAGTGGCTAGGCTGGAAAATCAACAACTGACCAGATATTCACCATGCGCCAAATCTTGCAAAAGACCCGCGAAAAGAGAATCGACACTCACCACCTCTTCGTCGATTTCAAAGCTGCCTTTGACAGCACGAAAAGGTGTTGCCTTTATGCCGCGATGTCTGAATTTGGTATCCCCGTAAAACTAATAGGGCTGTGTAAACTGGCGTTGAGCAATATCAAATGCTCCGTCAGTTTCGGGGAGGTCCTCTTCGAGCCGTTCGATGCCAAACGAGTTTTCAGACAAGGCGACACCCCATCGTGCGACTTCTTCAATCTGCTGCTGGAGAAAATAATTCGCGCTGCAGAACTTAATCGAGCAGGTACAATCTTTTATAAGAGCTGCTGGCGTACGCCGATAATATTGATATCATTTGCCTCAACACGCCGTAAGTTTTGTATTCTCCAGGTTGCTTAAGGGAGCGAAGCAAACGGGTCTGGTAGTGAACGAGGGCAAGACGAAATATCTCCTGTCATCAAACAAACAGTCGTCGACTTCGTAACAACTAGGCACCCACGTCGCTGTTGACAGTCGTAACTTGGAAGTCGTAGATAATTTTGTCTATTTTGGAACCAGTATGAACACCAACAACAATGTCAGCCTCGAAACGAAGAATATCTCTTGCCAACAGGTACTACTCCGGACGGAGTAGGCATTTAAGAAGTAAAGTTGTCTCTCGACGAATAAAGACAAAATTCTACAAGTTGCTCGTCATTCCCGTCCTGTTATATGGTGTAGAGGCATGGACGATAACAACATCTGATGAGTCGACGTTACGAGATTTCGAGAGAAAGGTTCTGCGGAAGAACTAAGGTTCTTTGCGCATTGGCAACGGCGAATATCGCAATCGAAGTCAACTGTAAATACTAGTCACCAAATACTCAGTACATAGGGGCTTGAAGACTTTTTGTGGGATTAGTAAAAGTTTGTGTGATTAGATGGCGTACTAATGCTATTTATCGTTATTTTATCCCGTTATATTAATTGCTTCCCAATTTGTACACTGGAAATTGAAAGAATCAGATGGAATTTAAAATTGTCTAATATGAGAAGTAGGCGTGGTTGCAGACCGATTTCTCCCATTTTATGTAGTTCGCTGAAATCGAAAAATTAGAGCGCCAAATTAGAGTTCTTTATCTTAGTTTCGTATTTAGTTATGGCACTTTATGATCATATTTACATATATGTATATATGTATATAACCCTATATCTAACTCGATTATTTTAACGTGATACAAACAACCGTTAGGTGAACAAAACTTGTATACTCTATAGTCAAAATTTAAAAAAAAATCTTCTTTCTTTGATATGCTAAATCATTTCTAACAAATGTAAGTCCCTCTCACTGCCATTAGCCACCACTGTAGCACACTCATATGAATTGAAAATGCCCTCCGTTGCTCATTACTCTCAAACACATATTCGTATTTGCTCTCCAATATTTTCCTCTGAAGCTTTTCGTTGCATTTTCGCGATGTTTTGTCTTTTCTGTTTTGAGCGTTGCATTCGTATCATTTTTATAGCATTGTTGTTGGTCATAGAGTACAGTGTGTATGTGTGTGTGGGTGTCGCAACTAATTTCGTTGCATGGGCTTTAGTAGGGCTCGTGCGGCTCGTTGTTAGCACTCGTGTGGATGCATGGCGTACACTGTGCGGAATTTGTATAACTGCAGTTACATATATCTCTTCACTCGATATTAAATCACGGAATCTTTTAATAACATCCTTATTAATCGATAAATAATAAACATATCGGAAATTTAGTTTCTATATTGATTAATTTATTAAAAAAAAAATTTGCTAACTTTCATCTTCATGGGGGTAGTTTCGTTTCATAAAATCATTTTACATACATATGTATGTAGAGAAAGATGTTTTAAGTCAGTCGAAAAAAATGGCAAATGAAAATAGAATATGAATGTTAAACTTCCAACTGATAAAAGGAGTAAGTATCCTGATTTGGAACCGTTGGTATGTATGACAGCTTTAAGTTATAGTGAATCGATCTGAACAAAATGTTCGAAGACTTTCTTTAACGATAATCTATGCTAAATTTCGGTAAGATATCATGTCAGATGAACAAGTTTACACAGGAACTTGACTTGGAGCGTTCAGCTTTTATGACAGCCATATCTCATAATGCCCCTATAACAGAGGTACTGACAAATGAGCAATTTCTTAAAGAGGAGAAGACGTACATATGTAAAGTTTCAGGCCGATATAACAAAAACTGAGCGACTAGTTCGCGTAAATAAAAACAGACGGACAAAGCGAAATCGACTCAGCTCGCCGATCACTGGTCTTTAGTCTTCGATGGTTCCTTTTGCGTGTTGCGAACTTATGCTCGGAATTAATATACCCTCTTCCGAGTATTATAACATATGTAAGTCTAAATAAATGCCGCACAGTGTCGACGAACTGTTTACTTCCACAGCTGATGATATGGAACCAGGCATGTGAATGTATGTAAGTATGTGCTAGTGTATGACTCCATTGACGCCCCCAAATTGTTTCATTGTTGCCGCTGCATCGTAAACTCAACGAATATGCTGTCCGCTCAACGGCAACGCTCTCTGCACTACGCTCAACAGCTGCTAGCGCGATTGCTGCTCAAGCTACTATGACTTCTAACGACGGGCTATTGCTGTCGGCGGCGGCATTGTGGCCTCAGTTCATTCGGAATTGTTGAGGTGTTTGCACGTGTTCGACTAGAATTGTGGCGGAGAGTCATGCTCAGCACGTAGCGGTGGCGCAATACAGTACTCACTGCTCAGTAGTAATAACAACAACAACAAGAGTAACAACTGAAACGCATTGCCACCCCTTGAGGCTGGATCAACCACTAGCGGGCAATGTTGTTGTTCATGGTGGTGATGGTGCATCGCATACTATAGTGATAACAACAACAAGATATTAGGTGACAAACAAACAACCCTTGAGTTCAAATCGAGTTTTTGTTGTTTTTATTGTGCATTTTCTAACAAACGAACGCTGTGTGGCGCATCGTGAATTTTCGAAAACGCGTTGAAAACTACGTCTTTGCGATTCTTCAATTCGCCAGCGAGACACAGTGCTACAGTGCGCTGGGGTAGGCCAAGGTGAGATAATAGTGTTTCGCGTGCAGCACGCGTGAGTGTGTGCAAATAAATAATTCATAATAATTATATGCTTAGAAAATTCTTAAGAAAGTAATTATTAAATAATTGAAAAAAAAATCAGAAATTGATAAAAAAATAATATAATTATATTTTATAAAAAAAAGTAAAAAAATACAAAAAAAAAAAAAAAATTATAAAAAATAAAAAAAAAAATTATAAAAAAATTTAAATATATTTTGTAAAAAAATTAAAAATATTTTCTAAAAAATATTATAAAAATTTATAAATCAGTCTTCTGGTGTGTAACTGTGTGAAAATAAATATAATCCAACATATACATATGTATTTGTCTTTAATGGCAATTCAATTCCATGTAATCAGTTTGTAATGCTGTTCTTTCTTGACAGCTGTGTGTCTAAAGTAAATATATTAAATATCACGATAAAAAGCCGTTATATTATATGTGTTAAGGTGAAATAAATAAGAAAAGTGCACAAATAACGGCTTTATCTTATAATTTCAAGTGAATCTCAGTGCCACATCAAGTAGAGAGCTAATAACTCACATTTGTGTGTATGTACATATGTGTGTGTGTTTGGGCCTACAGTAAATGTGACACGCTGGCAATTGCATCCTGCAAGTGCAATAAGCGAACTATCTGCAGTATTCGTGCACACATACAAATGCAAAAATTGGTGACTTGTGTGCAAGTGTGTGCGTAGTTTTCAAGGACATTTGACTGGCTTATAAAATCACAGATAGATACATAGCTGCATGTGTGTTTATATGCTCATTTATATGCGCATTTGGCATTATGTAAATTTTGTGATGTGTTTTTTGATTTCATGAAAATTTTTAAAATGATTTTTTAAAATTTTTGTAGATAATTTTGGAATATTTTAAAAAAAATTGTAAACTTTTGTTTCCAAAAGAGAATTAAGTCGTAAATTTGTTAAAAGAAAATGTATGAAATCTTTACATACATATACATATACATATGTATGTACATATACATATATGCATATATTTTATTGTGTACCCAATTAAGCGATAAAATTTAGCTAGCACCTTTTTAAACGAGTTTCAAAGGGTTGAGTTCGGTTGGCAGCGAATATTTTCTACATACATACATATATATATTACATTCCGTCGTCATATGGAAAGCAAAATAATTACTATAAGTATACCCAAATTTTTTTGTGAAATATGAAACAAGAGAAGTCAGTGGCTTAGAATATGGGACTTAAAAAAAACACTATATAATATGAACTAATTCTCTAATTTTAGAAAGGAAGCGCCCATATGGTATGAATGAAACAATAAGTGCAAAAATTTAATCTCATTGATGTTTGAGCTATATACTATATATTCTAGAGTAAAGTTAGTTAAGGGGTTATATGGGTTTACGGGTTTCAAAAAATCTATTTTCTTATTGTCTTGTTAAATTCTATAACGCTTCTTGTGTATTTTCCTAAATTTTAAAATTGATCCGAGTAATAGTTTCGGAGATACAGCCTCGAGAACTTGCGCGCTCGAGGCTAGCTATGCTAAGTGCGCCTTTTTAAACGCGTTTTTCTCGAAATTTTGTTTTTGATGTCGGTTAGCAAGATTTCTCGAGAACTTATTTTATTTATTTATTTATAATAATTCATATAACAAAAATAGTTTTATTATATAAATACATAAACGCAGCACTGGCTACGAGGCCTTCAGCCGTCTTGTGTAATTATAACTAGGTGAAAATTCTCAATTGCTAAGGATTAGTAAAGATGTAAGTTGCTTAAATATATTTTAACAAATCGTTGGTTTTTAAGAATCTATATACAATCATCACGTTTTTTTCTTTACGTTCCACTTAGTCGTTTCACGAGATCAATGGCTGCTACAGAGTTGTGGGCTGTTGCAGTGAAGCATCGGACAGAGTGTGAGTAAGTGTTTGATAGAAGTAGCGGTGTTTCATCGCAAAGGTACCAAATGGATGGGCTTTTTACCCGATAGTAAGTGGGCGTGGTGGAAACATAGTGTAGTCCAACCCTTCAATCGAGTATATGTCTTCATGGCGCTAGCTGGAACCGTTGGACGAGTAGGATTATACGATTTCTGGCTGGGTTTATGACCGCGTAGTGATGTTTAAATGTTTTCCATTCGCTTGCGTTTTTTTGATGCCTTTTGTGCTTAATAAGGTTAAGAATGTCTTGCTTGGATGAGACGTAGTATGTTAAGGCAGGAGTCTTGGCTACATTTTTCGCAGCGAGGTCTGCTAAGTGGTTGCCTGTAATACCAGCATGGCCAGGGATCCACATTACTTGGATTTTCTGGGGGGCACCAATGACCGCGTCTCTGATAACTTCTATTATGGGATTGCGATTGGAAGGAGACGTTATTGCAGACATACACGATTTGCTGTCTGTACAGATGAGGAACTTTCCTTTAGTCTTTTTTGCGTAATTAACTGCATGAAGGATAGCAGATCCTTCAGCGGTAAATACAGAGGTCGTTGAGGGAAGAAGCCAATTGCAAATAATTTCTCCTGTGGCAGTGACAACTGCTAACGAAGTGGAATCGATGGATTTGGAGCCATCCGTAAACAATAACTTCCAGCCATTATTTGTGTAATTAGATTCCAGTTCAGCAAAGGTTTGTTGAAAGACTTCGTTTGGTGTGTTTTGCTTGGACAAAAACATAAGCTTATTCTGTAGTATTTTATCATTGATCAGACAGGGAGGATGTCGAGTGGTGAATTTGCGTGTTGCGTTACGTAAAATATTATTTTCTGCAGCGAAACTTGTATACTTGGATTTTTTTTTTTTTTTTTCGTGGCATGCGTGATAGTTGTATTTAGTAATGGGTTGGTGTTCTCAGCCGTTTTCGCAAGAATTTGAAGCGAAGAATCTATAATTTTATTTTGAATAGTTGGTAAACCAGATTGAGCCATTATCGTTTTTATTGGCGAGGTTGGAAAGGCCCGGAGACTTCGCCGTATTGCACAATGGTAAGGTGCATTTAAAAGGTTGATACTGCTTTTGGAGCAATTGCCATAAATGGGGAGCCCATAATCTATTTTTGAAGTTAGCAAAGCTCTGACAACATTGACTAGTGTGTTCGGATGAATAAATGAATGCTTAGACGAGAGATATTTAACAATATTTAATCGTGACATTAACGAGTTTCTGCCATATTAACAGTGAGCATTAAAATTATAATTAGAGTCAAAAATTAATCCTAGTATTTTCAGCTGTGTTTTACATTCGATGTTAGTTTGGTTGTGGGTTAGTGAAATACCGTTGCAATTTTGCTTCCTACATACATGAAGGATATGTGTTTTGTCTAAGAAAAGTGAAGCACCAGACTCCAGTGACCAGGTCTCGAGAGCTACTCAACCGCTCTTCATGCAATTTTACACAGGTCTTTGAGATACAATTTTTAGATTGTATTGTTTTCGATTAAAACTATTTAAAAAAAACATGGCGTGAAATTTTTTTTTTTTTTTGTAAAAATGTGTGCCAAAAAGCTTGAGCTAGCAAGACGCGCCACTTTTGCTTCATTCATATTGGAGTGGAAATGAACTGAACCTCCTTAGTCCTCTTTCGTTCTAGTACTGGACCTAAAGACCACGCGTGAGATTATGTTCAATGTCTACTAAGAGTTCCTTCAGGCCTAGAGTAAAACGCAGGAGATCTGCTGAACTAATTGCTAAAGAGCAAAGTTCATCTCACCGCAATCGTAGATGCTCTTAGCGAACATTAACCAAAAGGCATTCAGCCGGTAATGCTAAAAAAGTTGTAAGGAGAAGGGTAGAGTGGACATATCCAGGAATTTTCTCTTCTGTTGTCAAGCATATTCAAGATGGAAACATCATCAAGTCATACATTCGGCTCGGATACAGCCGAAACAGATATTAGCCCCTTCAACAAATTTGTGACATACTCAAACTTTCTCCTTCTTCATTGGCGTAAACACCGGTTACGCGATAATAACAGAGTTTACAATAGCAAGGCTATTTTGATCTTTTCTTTGGGGATGTTTTTTTGAGTGGTGGTTCCCAAACCCAGCGCAGAACCCTGGGTTCTACTTGTTCACTCGTCGATTTAAGAGGGTATTTATAACCAAAATATATATGAATTATAATGTCACACCGGACCGGCGTTCTAAGCTGTCCAAGTGCGATACCTGTTGGCGCATGTAACTGGATGCATGCTCATCTTTACAAAGTATATTATATAACCTAAGAACTCCAAATGCATATGTTTTCCTTACTTTTAAGAATATGTATTTTATCTGTGATAGTCAATATTGATAGTTTCGATGTCCAAACCTTCGTTCCCATAACTTCTAGATAATATAATGCGAACATCTGTAAATGTACATATATATGTATATATTTGCAATATTTTATGTACATGTGGTAAGTTAGCTAACAAATTGCATTATTGCAACAAAATCATTTTTGTCCATCTTTAAATGAACACGAAGCCTTTAAAGCCAAATACCGACATTCTTTCAACTATCGCGTTTGCTCAACCAAAATTCAAGAATATAGCAAATCGTTGTATAAACTCTTTTGACTTGAATAATTTCGCATCCGAAATAGTTAGCAAAAATGTCGCTTGTCTGAAAAAGACGACGGCCATAAATGGCAAACCGAAACAGAGAGTATACAAAAAAATAAAATATTAAAAAAATTGTATATGTAACATAAAATACTTTGAGAAAAGAGTTTTGTAAGCTAAGTCCAGACGACCAAATTCTTAGAGAAATTCCAAAACGGTCATAAAATGGCGAAATGTCGGTTGATCAACTAAATCATATTTGGAACAAGGTTAAAATTGAAGTTACTACCAAAAGGTGAACCATTTCGAGGTTCCCAACTTTTTAAAGAAAACACATAGAAACCTTAAACGTAATGGGGAATTTTTTATTACCATTCGAAAGAATATTGTTTGGCATTTATTTTTTGAGGATTATCTCTTTTAAATATTGGACGCGGCTATGACTCAGATGGTCTATCCATTGAGTCCAATTTTCAATGACTCGCTCGAGCATTTTGGCCGGTGGCCAATCAACCGGCCCAAAACCTGAAATTATCTGCTCACCGAATCCATTGCTTAATGCGAAATGTGGGAAGTGGCGCCATCGTTTTAAAATCAGATGTTGTCGAAATCACTAGCTTCAATTTCAGGCAACAAATAGTCGGTTATCATGGCGCGATAACAGTCGCAATTGACGGTTACGTTCTCACTGGCATCATTTTTGAAGAAATATAGACCGCTGTCTCCACCGGCGCACTAACCACAAATCGTTGTTTTTTTCTGAATAAAATGATAGCTCTTGAATCTCTTGAGGTTGCTCTTCGTCTCCAATGCGACAATTTTGCTTGTTTACATACCCATAGCGTGAGAAATGGGCTTCATCGCTGAACAAAATTAGGCTCGAAAACGTCAGATCTTCTTGGAACTTTTCAACAGCCCATAGAGCGGAGCGATGTCGTTTGGGAACGTCAAGCGACTGTAGTTCTTGCACAAGCGGTATTTTGTACGCTTTCAATTAATGATTTCGATGTAAAATGTGCCAAGTCGTCCCATATGTCAGTCCAAGTTGCTGCGAACGGCGCCAAATAGACTTTTCACGGTCTTCATGTACACTCTCAGCTACGACTGCTATATTTTCTCTACTGTGTGCTGGACGTGGTCTATTCGGTCGAATATTATCCAATAATGACTGCTGGGTCTCAAGATAGGTGATGATGTTGCGATGCGCGCGAAACACATTTTTACAGAACGTGAAGTTTCGTAATAAAGTTGAACGATTTGTAAACTTAAGTCTCTCCATGATGTAATGCTAAGCAATACTGAACAAAAATAACATGACAGCTTGACACGACGCTCGCGTGATTTGTACAAAAGAGACTATTGAAAAAAATATCTCTGCTTGGATCACCCGTTAATATAGAAGTTTAAAGCATTGTTTTAACTATAAAGAGTAAGTGAAATGGTTTGAATGCAGATGCTTTATTATGTTATGTTCTGGATGTAGTCCAAGTGCTGCGGCACATTTAACAAGTTCGAATGGAAAAAATGATAAGGTTCACCGTATGATACAAATAATATATCAAGATTTCAGTGAAATAAGTTTACAACTTCAGGATATTAATAGGATAGGTCGGTTTAAAGGGGGTTACCTGCCAACCATTTATTTAGATTAATAAATTGTGCTTTGATTATATCGGAAAGTGTAACTGATTACACATTTCCTTCTTGCAAACAAACAGAAACCGTTTGAAAGACCAAATGCACTCAAAACCGCAAATATCTTTGGAAATATTTAAGAATATAATTTAGAAAAGAGCCAAAATTCGAGTTGCGAATCAAGATTGCCGAACTAGCGAGAATAGTAAAAACTAGCGAATTTACTACAACAAAAATGCAACAACATTGCGAAATACGCGTGTGGAGTGTTAAGTGTCGAGATTAAAGCGGCAATAAAAAGATAGCGGGCAAAAATAATCAGAATTGGTAAAGAGATTTGCGAACAAATGGGCATGAAATGTGGCTGATGTCGGAAATTTAATGAGCTACGGAGTTAAGCGATACGTAAAGCGTACAAAATGAGATAAACAAAAACAAAAACAACAAACACAAAATAAATATAAATAAATAAAAATCAAAGGCAACTGCAAACAAGCTGCAAATACAACAGCAAAGTAAATATTTAATTTCAGGCATTAAAACAAAAACAACAACAAAAATAAAAAAATAAAAATAGAAAATAAATTAAACACAAATGTGTAAAAAAAGGTAAATAAAACGGTGCAAACAGTTATCAAACAATAAGAACAAAAACAACAACAACAACAACGAACCAGCAGCATTGCAAAATCGCGCGAAATCAAAGCCAAGCAAACAATTTCGCGCAAAACCAGTAAAACACAAACCGAGAAATCAACAAAAACTCGCCTACAACCGTACCAACAACAACAACAATAGTAACAGTACAACGACAACAGCTTTCCGTCAACAACGTTGAGCAACAGCAACAAAACGGCTTTTCTACAGCAACGACGCCTCTTCGGTGGCGGTGCCTTGGCATCGTCACCAGCGACTGGTGGTGGCGGCGGCGGCGGCACCAACACAGTCACCGAGGCCATATTGCAGCGCTCGCAATCACAACAACAGTCGGAAAGAAGTAGCAACTTCAGCTTGAGCAGCCATCACAGCAACAGCGTTGGCAGCGCCAGCAGTGTTGGCAGTGGCGGCGCCGAGCGGAGTGTTGGCGAACGCAGTGGCAATAGCACCAGCAATGGCATACTAACTAATGGCAACAACAATATTGCCAACATTATCAACAGCATCAATAGCAGCAATAGTGGCAGTGGCACTGGCAGTAATCATAATTTTAATAGCAACAACAATTGCAATGGCAATACAAACGTAAATATTGGCAGCAGCAGCGGCGGCAGTGGACGCTATCGACCGCCATTATTTCCGAAACGTAAGTATATATAATATATAATATAGATGCTTTGAAAGGTGGAGCTAAGTGCTTCTTATGAGTTGTAGATTTACTTTGGTATCTAAAGAATATGATCTCTCATTGGAAACATGTAGTTTAGCGAAATCTGCATAAATTTGAAAATTCCGTGCCACCCCAAGATTTATACCGGACAAATGTTTCAGATTGAAGTGTTCTTTCAGAGGTTCTCTGAGATCTTGGACAAAATTCTGTATCTGTCGATGTTATAATTCGTTACATAACATAACAGTAATATAAAATTAGAGAAATCGGATGAGCAGAGTTGTATGTTGTAAGTTATAAAATTTTCTGGGATCTCCTTTACAGTTAGAAATATTTGAGCACAAATATTAACTAAAAAATCGTGAAACAACCTGAAATTGATAGGGTCACACGAGGTACGACTATATATGTACTTTGTCTATTGCTTTTATCCAAAACTGTAAAGGGGAGAGGGAGGTGGAATTGTCTCGCCGTTTTATCCCCTACATATTGTACAGTTTTTGCCAGACCAAGACTGAAATATCTCGATAGGCACTCTTCGAAGTCTCGGGGATATTAACAACCTTAACAAATTTGTGGTAAGCAGCTTCGTCGATCTATGAAGATCTGGTGACCCATTCTAGTTTAGTGTCTAACAACAGATCTTCAGAACTAAATAATAATAATTGTGTTTGTTTGTGTGAGGACCAACTCTACAACCTGATCTAACCAGCTTAAGTAAACAGTACAATCTACGTTTTCCTCTCATTTGAATGGCCATTTTTCGGCAAAGCTTATTTGATAGATATTACAGAGTTTCAAAGTCGAATCTTCAAAAAAAATAAATATACCATTGTTTATTTTAAAAATAATGGCTAACTTCGAAAACCGGGGAAATAATTATTTTACTTAGTACCCAAACTCTGAAAAAATAAATGGTTTGATCCAATACTCAGAAAAAAGTTGCTTTTGCTGTATAGTCTAATTGGAACTCGCTCTTTTTAGTATTCTCAACTGCATTAATTATATTGTGGCGGCGACGAAATGGATTAGCTTGTCTATTTATAAGATCAACAAGCATTTAGACATTCACTCAAAGGGCAGTCGAGAAAAAAATATAAAATGACATAATGTCAGAAGACTGCAAAGTGGGAGGGAAAGCAATTAAAAGGAGATAAATGAATAATAAGAAAAAGTTGAAGAGAGAACCAAGAAATAGAAAAGAATTAAAAGAAAAAAAATTTTAAGAAAACGGTGAAAAGAAAGTTAAATAGAAATTACGCTATATTTTAAAATGATAAATTACACTCGATCTACAAGATCTCGCAGAAGTAAAATATGCCGCACTGGTACACATACATTTTTCGCACAAATCAACTCTTTGAAAATGATCCAGAAGTATGATGAACACAAGTACATATTTGAGTGACCTAAAACACTCAGTGAAGGTCATCGAAAACTTGCCTGTGCTTGAAAATTGGCCGGTTTGATCTCAAAATCTTTTCTGGATCGGTTTAATACATTATGAAAAGCAATAACCAAAATATTTCAATGCTAAATTCGTAACAAAAGAACTGAAAATATTGCAAATACGACGTCCTTTAGAGGTCGCAACGTAGCTGAGGTCTTTATTTTCATCTAACGCATCATTACTGGTAACAATACTTGGATCTATACTATACAATATAAACTTTCTAACAGTTTACCGAATGGCGTTTCACAATAAAAACGATATATGTAAGTAGAATTCGCCGACGACAATGAAGGCAATCCCAGCTGAGACGTTTAACAAGTGTATCAAATTGGATTAGGAGCCTAACTTGAAGACGTTAATATATAGAGTCTTCCAATAAGAATGATTTGTTTTCTTAAACCAAAACACATGAATTGCTAAGGAAGATTCAAATGTGTTTTATTTAATGTGAAGTAAAAATGGTACAAAGTTCTGAATATAACATCATTGAAATGGCCTCCACCACTTCTTTTGCTGGAACGAATTCGATGAACCAAATTTTCGAGTATTTGTTGGTTTATTGTTAAAGACCTATGACTGCAAATAACGCCACCAGAAGTAGTCAAACGATGTTAAATCACAACTTCTTGGAGACCATTCAATGCCACAATTTCTTGAAATAATCGAATCTCCAAACTTTTCTCGTAATAATTCCATTGTTGCACATGCTGTATGACACGTAGCCTCGTCCTGTTGGAACCAGATGGTGTCAAGATCAACTTCCTCCAATTGCGGCTATAAAAAATTGTTTATCATCGATCTATTCCGATCTACATTGACAGTAATGGTGTCATCAATTTCATTTCAAAAGAAGTACGGACCGATGATTCCACCAGGCTAAAAACCACAACAAACTATCAAATTAGGTGATTGTAATGGTTATTCATAAAAAATTTATGGATTATATTTGCACCAGAATCGACAGTTTTGTTTATTTACTGCACCGCTCAGATGAAAGTGAGCCTCATCGGAGAAGATAATTTTCATAAAAAAGTAACTTCACAACGTTTACAGTGGTTTAATGGCTTCAGATCTTATGCGTTAACGATTTTATATGGATGCGTGCCCAAATCTTTTTATCAAAATCCGCCAGGACGCGATTTGAGACAAAAATTATTTTGACTATCAATTTTTTTCATGCCTTTTATTGATATTCTAAGAATACAAAGCATAAATAATATAAGAAAAAAAATTAAATTAAAAAAAACTGCAGGTCGGCGAAGTAGAGACTCATGAAACCATGGCTTGTCCTGGTGTGCAGGATATAAATCCTTTCCGGAAACTAAAATGAAAATTTATGCGAAATCCGTGAATAGTATTTACTTTTAACGCACTACGAAACGTTTTTGAAAAAAAAATTTTTTTTTTACAAAATGGTGCAGGTTTGAAAAAAAAGTTTCGTATTTTCCCTGTTTTTTTTATGGTTCGGAATTTTTTAAAAACAAAAAAAATCTTTCGAAAGCTCTTCGTAGTGCGATGTATAAGAAAACACTGTGTAAAATTTCATGTGAATCGGTTGAGTAGAACTTGAGATATGCACACCGTTTCTAGAAAAGTACGTATGAGAAAAACAAGTTTAAAGTTTGAGAACTAGTCGCGCGCAGTCGGAGTCGTAGTCACAAAATGAGCTGTAACTCGGAAAATAATTTGAAGCGAATAACATAGTATAGAGAGAATTCAATAAATCCCCCCATCACATGAAGGCGATACAAAATATTTGTATTAAAAATATGAAAAATATAGTCAGTTTAAGTAGCATAGAACAATAAGGTATAGGAAGGTATAGAAAAATCCGGGTCAAATTTGATCACATGGCATATTACTCTTTCATAGCATGATTGGTTAGAACACATTAGCAGAACTTGAAGTTTAATCAAAGTATGAAAGAATGCATGGTTGGTGAAGATCATGAGAACTTACTTGGAGATTTTATGTTGCTGGGAAAATTGTTCTCGTTGCCGAGTGTTGGCTTTAATAAATCTACATTATTGCGTTTTAATATTCTTAAAGTCGTATATATTAACTGGCGGCCAACCCGAGGGCACCTCTCTTTTCATTTAATGGAAAACGCTTTTGAACCCTTTTTCAAGCACTCTCCAGTAGACATACATTAAAATAGGCTTATATGAATGTTTGTAGTAACAGTGTTGTTGTTATATATAGTTCTTGGTATGCACTAAACAATCGCATGCTTTCTTCCGTCAACATTTCACTGTGGTGCCTTTGGTTTGGTGTTTGGTTGTCTGTTTGGCTTTGCCTTTGCCTTTTTTGCACAAAACCACTTTTTATTAATTCCGTATTTGTTTTCTTTTTCTTTTCTTTTTGTTTTTTTTTTGTTGTTTTTTTTTGTTGCTTTTATGCTGCCTAATATACTCGTACTGCTTTTGTTGTCAATATATTGGCGCTGACTTGTTAATGCTGTTGTTGTTGCTGTCACATTTGAGCACATAAATGCCTCGGAGCGCTTTCCACGGCACGAAGCAATAACCACCGACCGACGACCAACTGGCCATCGTTCACCAGCCATTGGCAGCAGTCACAGCTAACCAACTATTGTACAGTAACAACAACAATCGTCAGCAACAACATAATTTAGCCGCTACGGATGTGCGCGCGGCGACCAACAATAACAGTAGTTGACATGTCGTTAACGTTCACAGAACATTTACGCGAATGTGTGTCGACAGCAAAATAGTCAGTACTCGAGCTAACCATAAAGAAGCAAAAGAAAAGCATAGCAACAATTGTAACAACAACAACGGCGGAGAAATAAAATGAAAACGATATTTGCTAAGGTAACAATGGTTGAGACAAAAGTTGCAAGCATTTAGCGGTGTTGCTGCTACTGCTTTTGCTAGTATTGTTGTTGTTGTAGTTGTTTTGTTAGTGTGATTGTTGTTGTTGCTACAGCCCATAAATGGTGGCAGCGGTTGTTGTGGCTTGCATTTTCCTTTTTGCCATAGTTACGCGACAGCAACAACCATGACAACAACAACAACAACAATAACAAAGCAGCAACAACAGCAACAATTACGACAACAACAACAATGACGAAAACAACAATAGCAATAACAACAACAACAACAAAAATAACAACAACTACAACAACAGTAAAAGTAATAACAACAAAAACACTTTTATATGTAGACTTTCTTACCTTTATGCTTACAAGTCTGTTGGTATCGTGAAGTAAGGGAGTACGGCGCGGCCGAGAATCGACTGCAACGGCGGTTGCCACCAGCCAAGCGCCTTAATGTGGCAGCCGCAAACTATTTTTCGCCGTTTTTGTTTTTATTGTTTTATGACCTGGAGCCGTATGCGGTTTTTAATGTGTTTGTAATGAGCTGCCACAACCATAAAACAACAACAATAAAAACTAAAAAAGTAAAAGGCTTTAAACTAAAACTAAAACGAGCAGGCAGAAGGCAGAAGGAAAATAGAAATTAATGCAATGCTCAATTGGAAAATAGAAAACTGCTAACCAGCTTTGACAGCTGTAGCGGCGGAAAAAGTGTGGCACTGAAGGCGATGGGAACTGACTGGCTCAGCGTTTAGCGTTGGAGCGTTTGCAGGCTTTTTGAGGAATAGTAAAACATTCTCATACCTCTTATACACATACAAATATGGCTATAAATGTACACATAATATGTATGTACTTTTTTGATTTGCAATGAAATCGTCTTATCCCGTCTTCAGTATTCAATATTCTGCGGTTTTTGCGGTGGCAAATAATCAAAGCGCATAAAAACGCCCAGCCATAAGCCACTAACTGACATTTGATGAATCATGGGAGTTTTTTCAGTAGAATTACTTTTCATTGCTGTTATTTTCTCTTTTGTCGAAATTATGATGGTAAAGCAAGTTTAAAGAGAAATTAACTGTTAGTGCTTTAGACTGCTGGGTGAAGGGCAAATTTGCAAAGATTAGTAAATAAAAAAGGAAAAATAAATTAAAAGCTAATCTGAATGGTTGCCTTACTTAGCTATACCTGTGTACCTTAAACCTTGTCTTAATGATGAGTTAAAGCTAAAATTATAGCTCATAAAAAGATGAAAATTAAAAATGGAAAGGTATATGAGCGAGTTCGCTTATACAAAACAAGAAAAAAATGATTAATGTGGCTGCACCTTAGCAATAATACCCTTGACAGTTGCATTTATTATAGCATAAAAGGACAAAAAGATCTTTATCTGGGCCAGTTTGTTGGGAAGCTCCGAAGATTGTAGCGTTGTCTTTTACAATAGTCTGTGCCAAATTTCCTTAAGATATCTCGTCAAATATAAAAGTTTCCTTTACAAGAACTTAATTTTACTAGATCAGTTTGTATGGTAGCTATATGCATTGTGCATACATATATTGTACAATTTTTTAAAAAGAAAATAACGTGTACAATTTTCAGAACGATATCTCGAAAACTGAGGGATATATACAGACAGGCAGACACTATCCGTACGTCAGACAGCCATGACTCAGTTGAGTCAATTCGTCATGCTGATCACTTACGTATTTACATACATATGTACATATGTATTAGATATACTATTATGAGCAAAAAATAGCGAGACTTTTGTAAGGTGTGGTGGACCCCGAATTTCCTCCGACAGGTCAAACTGTCAGCAAGGTGGTTGCGAAACGATATTGCTGGAAAATTTGGCGAAAAACTCAGGAAGAATCAATACAGTTTACGACGGTGCATTAGGCATGGGATGTCGGCCCTTAATACCGACCTTTTCTTACGAATTGCTTCGCGCAAACGACGCATAACATTCAACTGATATTCCTTGTTGACAATTTGGGCGTTCGGAGGGAATTCGGAGTCCACCACACCACGATAATCGAGTAATTTTTGACCTATCATGACGTGAATTCTTCGGCTTCCGCTCACCCTTTCCATGATATTCGTCGATTGATCTCATGTTTCCGGGTCGTAAGCATAGACCCAAGACTCATTGTCAGTAATAATACTTGTAATGAGGTCGTGGCAGTAGGAAAGCATAGTTTCACAGACTTTAACGCGACGGTGTTTTTTCGAGAGAATTAAATGATTTGGAAACTAAATGTGCTTTCTTATTCTTTTGATAGGCTCAAGTTATCTTTCAAAATGTTTTCCACTGATCCTTCTGATGTTCCAAAGATGCCACAAAGTTTTCTGACTGTTAATCGTCGATTCTCAAGCACCACTTTCTTTATTTTATTGAAGTCATCAGTTGATTTTAATAGCCCTCCTGGTCGTGGTTGCCAGTAGCAGTTGAAACCATTCCCATATTTTTTGTATTACCGTGTTGATAGTCACTGGCCCAATAAAAATCCAGTTCCGTATCTGTTACGTAAACCCGAATGTCGTGGTCACAGAATGGCCTGACTTCTTCTTATGGGTTTATTTGAATTCATGTGCACTAAGAATTCTCTGAAACTGAAAATTTAAAATCCTCATGCAAAATCACTATAATACCATCCGAGATGTTCAAAAAAGTGATGGAAAATGCTAAAAGATTGAACTTTTTCATTTATATACTGAGGCAGCCTGTGCAAAACTTTTCAGAACTTTTCTATTCTTCGAATAGACACACTTTTTACTAACCATGAGGTGATTTGGATATAAAGCGAAAGTATTCGAAGCTATACTGACAAATTATTGTTTATTTTGTCAGATTTAGTTTGAGATTTCTGTTTTTAATAATCGAAAAAAAGATATAACATATATTTTTAAAAGTTATCTTTTATGGAAGTTTATACAAGTATCTCAGACATTACAGTGTTTATACTTGCACGATCTACTTGAACCTCGTAGCGCGAAATATAGGTTTTAATTTTAGAGATATGAATCACCAATTGATCCACAGAATAATAATGCTATTGGAGCATAGATAAATGTGGCTGAAAAATTATAGATTGAACAGACTAACAAAGTTAATAGAGCTGTGTGCTGAAGTTAACGCAAGAGAAGAAAGTTCTCTGTGCGCCATTCATTTGGAAGTGGCTCGAAACGATTCTTTTACACATGCCTCAAGCAGCTCACAACTTCCGATCTTAGACCATGTATCCTCTGGGTAGCCGAAGCACATCCCTTTGAAGGCGAGCTAAAGTGAACCATACCTTCCCAGGGTTGTGTGCTGCGTTTGGGACCCGCTACGTAAACAACACCCTCAATGAAAAGATCAAAACAGCCTCGAATGAGAGACCACCCTTTTGATGGCAAAGTTATCTCTTGACGAACAAAGACCAAACTGTACGAGACACTCATCATCTCCGTCCTGCAGAGACATGGACGATGATAACATCTGATGATACAGTGTTACCAGTTTTCGAGAGAAAGTTGCTGCGGAGGATTTATGATCCTTGGAATCTTCAATTGTAAACTATGTAATAAGCGCGTAAGCGTTGTCTACTCCATTAAAAAAAAAAAACAAAGTTTATTACGCTGAATTCATGAGACATGTGGTATTCTAACCGAAAGTTATGATCCTGACCTATCGCTAGAGTTTTAATGTCCTTCAATAGAGAAGTTTAGTCAAGGTATGACTCTTTTTCTGCGATCACTTAAGAACTTGATGTTTTAGTTCTCATGTAAAATAGGAAATACTGACAAAAAATTAATGCAGGGCTTATAGAACGAGATGAGTTGAGCTTTAGAATAGAAAGAATCAATATCTTTTAGACAATTTTGATCCCGAATTTTTGTCAGAGTTTTCGATTTTACATTACGACTAAGTAATAAGTACATTGTATGCATATACCTACATACATAACCCTTCAAAAATCAAATGTTTTCATGAAATGCCTGACCTTCAATGATTTTTATGAATGTTTAGTAATTTGGTAAGCAATATCAGCTATAAGCCATGAAATCATCCGCAAATTCGCTGGAATCGTTGCGAGTTAGCCGCAAATAACCATTAACTAACAGGTGATTCGTTTGCAATGTATTTTGCTGTTGTTGCTGTAATGTGAGTTCAGCGACGTGTGAACGAGTTGACTAAAGGCAATTAAGATAAGTGCTGGCGAACGTTTAAATATGATTTTTTTTTTTTTCGAAAAATTTTTTTATACATATATCATATGCTTTTGTATGTACAAATATGTATGTATATACTCATATAAAAGCAGTAAACAAAAGTTTAATTAATTGTAAAAATATAAAATTTTAATAATAAGGTTCAGATATTTTAATAAATTTTCCCATTAGTCAAAATGTATATACAGTCTTGCGCATGGAAATAGTGCCAGCTTAGATCGTGGCTGCTAGGCATAATTTCTCAGAGAATTTTACTTTCTTTCCAAAATAATATTCTTACTCTTTCTTAACTTCCGTTTACATTTTTATAAACTTGAAATCGGAAAGTTAATGGCATTTGGCCACATTCCTAATGTGTTTTGTGCGCTCGAAGCCATTTACGGTAAAGCAGAAAATATTTAAGACAACAAAAATGCCTGTAAATATGTTTGTATGTGTGGCTGTAAACATGGACGTGTCAATAAGTTCGATTAGAAATTATGCGCTTAATCGTAAGAACGTGAGCTCCGCTGCGGCGCTACAAACTATAGATTATATGTATGTATGCGTGTGTGTGTAGTAGCATTTTTACATAATCATATAAGCGGAAAATTAGTTTTAGACAAATGGGACAGCTGAACATATGCACAAATATGCAGTGAATAAATTGTGTGCAAGTTGTAAGTACGAGTTATATACCCACTAGATATATATGTGTATATATAAATATATACATATGTGTATATTAATATATGCATGTAGTGGTGTGTTTTTATTTTATTTATGCGCAAAGTGACATCAATTGAATGAATAACTGAGCTTGATATAACAACTTGTTGTTGTAGTTTCGTTATATCAAGGGCTTAAGGGAGAGGGATCGGCATATACATTGCCTTTGTAAGTAACTATACTTAGAAGGAAGGGAGCGCTAAGCATGTGTTGGAATATGTGACGTCAAGTGGTGGAAAATTTTCAATAATGGAAAGAATTTACGACTTACATATGTATGTGTATTTAAAAAAAAAAACATTATATAAATTTTGTTTATGAGGGATTTTCATTTCGAAGAATATGGATTTTGAATTTTTTCCATATGTTATCATAAAATCAAAGGTTTATGTTTTGAGACGCAAATCTACCAACTAAAATAACTATCGCTTCTAAAAAATTAGTATGTGTCTACCAATCAATGACTTTAGTCCACAACAGTTTCAATAAATTATTTATTACCAATCTCCAATATAAATTATTTCATAAGGAAAATCCTCACAAAAAACTTTGAACAAATTTGGAATATACTTGTATATTATTATTATATATGTACATATATTATTTCCTTTAACTCCGGTTGGAACGTAGAGCCAAGCTCCGACGAGAACGATGCCAGTAGTTGATTAGCTACTGATCGCGCATAACGAAACACTAAAGTTGAAAGTGAGCTCGAAGCTAAAACAAACCACAACTTCTGCGGAGGAGGACCTAGTGATAGTGATGGCTGTCGGGGGTTTTGGCTTAAGGATAGATATATGTATATATCAACATATATAATATATATATGTATATATAGTACAATTATTTGAAGGATTATTAGTGTGCCAGCCGTGGAGAACTCAGTGGGCAACAGTTGAGTCAACGATCGTATAGGTACGAATAGCTCTTCCAATTTTCAAGAAACTCGGGTCTTAGATCACCATTTAAAATAATGTAGAGAGTAGCAAGGAATAACTTTCGTTGAGTGTGGTCAGAGGCATTACTTTGATGGTTGGTTGTCGTTTGCCCGAAGAAATTTTGTGGGATAGTTTAGGGTATATCATGGAAGAGAAAACGTTAGAATATCATCTCTGATACTCATATATCATTCCAAACTTTATTAGATAATTTTTATGACACGATAGTTTTACTTCCTAAGAAGTTATATCCATTTACAAGTCAATTAAAACACGTTTTATGGATTTTTTTTTTCCAATTTCATTCGATCGGTCTAGCCGTTTTGAACAAGTTTTCCTTCCTGACACTGAAGTTTTGGGAACCGATTACACTAGGTTAAAATTTTTTTTACAAATTCTCTTATATTTCCGAAAATATTAGCCAGATCCAGATTCAAATTTTCGAAGAATGTTTTTAAATATATTTACATGCATGTATTTAAACTACAGAAGTGGCTATAAACCTTTAAGCCTCTCTTTATATGTAAAATCTATTCCGAATAGAGTCCAGTCGTTGATCTTGCTATACAACGCTTTTTAACCTCTAGACGGAAAGAGCAGAAAAAAGAACGAAGCTAAAATTACCAAGGTGGAGTGCTATCTCCGCTTCTATGTACATTGGTGGTAAATAAACGGTTAAAAAACTTTGAAGGCAAAGGTCCTAAGACATATACGAACGACATTGCCATCTTAATAACGGGTCTGCTTGTGTTCACAAGAAAGCACAAACTTTCTCTATGGCGGTCCCTTCGACGGACCGCACCAAGTACTTTGGGGCAGTCTTAGACAGCAAACTTCTGTGGAAGCACAACGTGGAAGGAAAAGTGAGAACAGCTACCAGTCCTTTATATGCATGTAGGCAGATGCTCGGCACAAGTGAGCCCCCCTCTTCCTCGCTCATGAACTGATCATTTCTGCTCTACAGATCAGTAGTATGGTGGATAGGCGTACGGAAATGCACCCACCAGAAGCCAATAAAAAGGTTTCAGGCTCGCTGCGCTATGCATAACGGGAGCTTTAAGAACAACTCCAAATGCGGCTTTTGAACTGTTACTAAAATTGCCACCTATAGACCACTTCGCTGAAAACTGCGCAAAAACATCGGCGGGACGACTACTGGCTGCAGGAGAATTTACATACTTGTATAGAACTTTTGGGCATAGCTCGGTGGGTTATGGCGGTTGGGAAAACACTGACTACATGACCGCACTTTTCAACTGCGAAAGAATGTTCAAAGTAAACATAGAAAGAGATGGCTGGCGTAAAAGTATGCTAGTTACCCGCAATACACTAAACACTATACTAATGGCTCAAAAATAGACAGTGCAGTTGTTGCGGGAATATACTATCCAGAGTTAGGCATAAAGCAACCTTGTCAGACCACTGTAGTATATTTCAAGTTGAGGTTTTTGCTGTTGCGAAAGCCGCAGAGCTGGCCTCTAATGCACCTGCATGCAATTCTAGAGTCAACATCTACGTAGACAGCCAAGTAGCAATCAAGGCAGCAACCTCGTATCGTATATCGGATAGAAGTGACTTGGGAAGCAGGGCAGCAAGGGAAAGTGTTACCAGAAGACAGTAACTTCACTTCTACTGGGTGCCAGGTCACAAAGGCATCGAGAGCAATGAAATAGTGGACGAAATTGCCAAGAATGATGTACGGCTAACATCCGAAAACGTGATCAATATTGGGAAACCCATATATTGTCTATACGAAGTTTTCAACAGAAGCATGGTGAAGAAAGTCAAACCCCGATAGGACGAGTTGCTTGGATGCAAAACCGCAAAGGGCATGTGCAAAATGGTAGATCCTATTAGCACTCGATAGAAGAGACTGTAGGAACGTGATGGGAATATTAACTGGTCACTGTCTGGTGGTCACACGCCCGCAGGATGGAGCTGAGAGAGGAACAATGGAGCATCTTTTGTGCACTTATCTTGCATTGGCAAGACTACGCTGTAAGCATTTGGCACAGGTATCCTAAAGCATGACTACTCCTCTTGGACTTAACAACTGAACTCCATCTGGTATCGCAAAGGACCAAACTGGTCCATTCGTGGCTTATTGGCCTACCAGATTAATCTAACCTAACGTTTAATTTTATCGGATGGATACTCCGAATTTACCAGGTTTCCTAAAGAAATTTTTCCGACCACTAACATCAAAGTTTCTAGTCTACGACCACTTCTGACCACAATAAAGCACTGCAAATAAAGATTTTAACCCGTGAAATACTAGCTCATGCTTCTCATAGCTAAAACACTTCAGAACAAGCACTGACACCAGCGATTAGCATCAATTAGCTGCAACGGTGAAAAGCGGAACATCAGCCGACCATTCAACCGTCCAAACACAGTTTGCCACAAAACGGTTGAACTGCTGAAATGTGCTCCAGAAACCGCAAAAACACAAATATACAACAACAACAATATTCACCAACTCTGCAATAATTCATAGATATCCAACAACAACTCCATGCCATTGTGCTGCAGTTTATCGTACAATTATGAGCAGCACAAAAGCGATGGACTAAAAATGCCAACCAACAACAATAACAAAAGGCAAACGAAAGAACACGAAAAAGTAAGCAACGCTGCTCAATTCCAACAACACAAATTGCCAGCAAAACCAGCAAAGCGGAAGTAACAAAATGAAGAGTGCAGCAATGAACCAGCTGCCGAGCGTTTGCTGGCGATCAGCGGAATGGTGCGGGAGGAGACGGACTGTAGAGCACTTAACCAACTAAACTGCAATGAAAAATCTGTGTTAACACACCGTTGACATATTTTCCAACAAATTTTATTTCTCATGTCATGACAAATGCATTCATCACGTTGTTACAGCAGCAGCAGCCGCGGCCCCCTTCACGGCCCGCTCCACCCACTTAGCAGCTTTCTCACTGCACACTTTAGCTCCCGCCGCCGCCACCCGACGCTCACCCTGCACACGCCCGATTGAACGTTAAGTGCTCCCTGGCAGTTCCCGGTACGGCAAGCGCCGCCCCCCTCACCCTCACCTGCGCCCCCTCTTTGTGCGCTTGCGGTATTTTAACTAAAAATATGTTTGTGTTATTAAAATGTTTTCCCTGCTTTCGTTTTGCTTTCAGAATTCTTGTCGTTGTTGTTGTTGTTGTTGTCAAGCGCGTCTGTGCCACAGTTTTGCGCACTAATAGTTTTTGTCATTTGCCTTAGTTTGTTGTTGTTGTTGCTGTTGTTATTAACCTATTGTTAGCTCTGTGTTGTAGCTGCATTCATTCAACTTGTAAATTTATGGCAGACAACAAAAATGTGCTGCCACATATTTACATTGTTATGAATGTGTTGTTTCGAGAGCGCGTGTGCATACATATCTACACACATATTCGATGAAATACCTTGTGCGCTTTTTTCATAGCGGTGATAGCTCTTTAAGTGTTGAAGAATAATGTTCTTTCATGCTCTGTGGTTAAAGGAGCGATGAAGAAAATTTTCAGTTGAAATGTTTAATTTACATCTTCAAGAATTGTGACATTGAGCTTTTAAGCTTAAAATATTATCCGAAAAGCTTTAGCATCAGAAATATAACAAAAAGATTTGGAGACATATTTTAGATTTATAAGTTACTTAACAGCTTCCTTGTGATCTTTGTCGACATTGATTGATAAATACTTGTACTTAATTTTTTGTTGTACTCAAATTAAAAGCTCATCAATCGTTATATTCTTTGTATAGATGGCTCTATTCAAAACTTCTTGTAATAAACCTTTTCGCACAGCCAAATTAATTTAGTACTTTAAGATTATAATTGAGAAACCACATCTTGCCTTTCGCACAGCCTGCTACTCCATCAACGTTAGGCTCGATTAAGGGCTTACATGGATTTACGGATTACAAAAAAAAAATTATTGTCTTATTAAATTCTGCAATACCTCTAGAATATTGTTCTAAATTTTCAAGTTGAACCGAGTAACAGTTTCGGAGATACAGCCTTTAAAACTTATCTGCTCGAGGCTAGCTAAGCTAAATGCGCCGTCTTTAAACGCATTTTTCTCGAAACTGAGTTTTTGAAGTCAGTTGGCAAGATTTCTCGAGAACTACTCAACCGATTTTCATGAAATTTTACACAGGTCTTTGAGATACAATTCTTAAAGACTTGAATGAAGAATTTTTTTCCTCCACTAGGGTCGAGTTTGACATATTTTTTTCCAAAAATTTCAGAATTTCTTTGTTAATAGTGTATGTTTGTAACAATAAAAAAATTCTAATGAAATATTTAATTTCTAATAATTATTAATATATTAAATACATAACTTTTTATCTGAGAAAAAAAATTTTGTTTTTTACCGTAGGAAACCCAGGTAACCCCGTAACGATTAGAAGTATAAATTCCTTGTGTTCTTTATGCTGTGATGATTAAAATTCATCAGCTCATTCCTGTTTTATCGATGCACACAACCATAATTACAGTGTGGACAACAACCCGGCGAATGCAGTCCAATTTAACCGCGATTTCAATTCGATTTAGAATTAATGTAGTGAAATGAGATTTATATTTTGTATGACAAGTCGATCTCAATTAGCGCTTTAATCGAGCAAAGACTGGATAGTTGATCAATTAATTCCTGTGCGAAAAGGCTATTAGACTTTTGTTAATCGGCTTTTCCTTTTAAGTTGTGATGATACTTGTGGATATTAAATTTCGAGCTTTTTACACTCAAGTGGCGGCTATAGTGTTATCATTTCCTGTAGATTTATTCGTGATCGGTTTCCTCAAAAACAAAACACAATACTATATTTTCTCATGCCATATCTTAAAGTTTTGGATTCCCAAAGAATAAAATGAACTGTTTACTCTGAGATTTCCCGTGTATTATTGATCCACACCTTATTTTATAAAGCATAATTAGAAGTTATGTACGTTACTGCTGGATTGCCTGCTCACTCCAACCAAGACCTTACTGGATTTCAATAAAAACTGTTTATTACAAATGAAGAAAAAATATTTGAACAATTCTTTAAAACCTCCATACAAAATCCAAAAACTATTAGTTAGAGCACGTGCGTCATATATAGCGAATAAATTATAAGAATTGATCATATGGTGTAATGAATTTCATAATCTAAATATTTAAATATTGCCTGAAAAGTGACTTTAAATTTCGTCTGAGAACTGAGTTTCTGCTTATGAGCTCGGTGAAACTTTTATCTACCGCCTACTGCTACTCTCTCGTGCTCATATTTTGCAACAACCGACTCTCATTGGACCAAACCTAGGAAGAACGAGACAACTATAAGTTATTTAGACACCAAAACTGAGGAAAAAATAATGTTTTTACAAGGATTCTGGTAGATATTTTAAAACGAAAACCATTAAGATAATATGATGGGACAATTTTAAGAATATTGACCATGAAAGATATTTTATTACGTAAGATATAAAGATATTTATTACGTACTTCATCTGAAATTTTGTAGGTTCTCCTGGGAAAGAGCAGAAAAATGAACGAAATGGGTTCTCCTTATTCTTATCTGAGATTTTGTATCTTCCCCGTATACATCCTAAGTTGTCATCATTATGTTCTAATTAAGTCAACGTAACTTGATAAAATTTTATCCGGACTGTATTTTCTATTGCACGCGTCTATCGAATTTTACGAAAAAAAATTAAACAACGAGTTTATTTGAAAATTTATGTTTTCAATTGAATCACGACTGCAGGAACATTGAAAATTTTCCAAAAATGCCTTGGGGAGTTTTTTATTTCCTATTTGTACACAAACAGAAGCAATTAGGGTTCGGAAAAGAGATTATTGACAACGTAGCTGAAGACCATTCTTTCAAACACATCATTACAGGTGAAGAAGCGTGAATTTATGAATACGACGTCGAAGCTACCCAACAATTTAGCGATCCGAGACCATAAGTATTGCAATGCGTATATTGGCTCAGAGGCTTAAACTAATTTTACAATTGAGGAATTCGAAGCATGTTTAAGGAACTCCAGGGGCACAACTCCAGGCCACGATAAAATAACCTACAAAATGATTGCCAACTCTCCTATAGACCTTAAAAAACAAATACTTACACTATATAATCGGTCATACGAATATAACATTATCCATTATTTTAAAATAGCCAGTCATACCCATACTTAAACCAAGCAAAAATGAGATCTCCATCCAAAATTATAGACCTATAACCCTATTACCATGCTTAGGGAAATTACAAGAAAAAATGATAGCAAATAGACTAAAAATAGCAAAAAGTAATAACGGAACATCTTTTGCAGTAGTCCATGAAAATGGTGATCTCGTAGCAAACGGAGTTTTACAAGATCAAGCGTCACCCTACGAGGCTGAAATTCAAGCTGTCCTAAGCGCGTTGCAATTCGCCACAAAAAAAAGCAATAAGTTTGTTATCTGCACAGGCAGCAAAGCAATACTGCATGGAGTTCATAACCTCAACAACCACTCAGAAGAAATATCTACTATTAGGACTTCCTTAATAAACTTAAAAAAAAGAATCAAGCTCATGTGGATCCCAGGTCATGTCGATATAACAGGAAACGAGCTAGCAGATAAAGCAGCCAAAGTGGCTTCAACATCTCCCCTTCAGCTATTTATACCATTTCCAAAAAAACGAATCAAAAGTGAGATATTACAAGACCTTCACCAAAAATTTCAATACGAATGGAGGAAAGAAATTGGTCACTACAAAAACTTAAATCCAGACAAACACGCAATAAGACTTTCAACCAATACCACAACTGTAATGAACAAATGTTTTATAAGACTACGCCTTGGGCACACCCGTCTTACACATCTTCACTTGATGAAGAAGGGGTCACAGCCAACGTGCCATTTCTGCAACTCATCTCCTTTAACAATCACCCATATCCTTAAGGAATGCCAATCCTTAAACCTCCACCGATCCACCGTATTTCATCAAGATCCCATATCCATACTAAACACCCAAAACGAAGATAATGTCAAAAATATTTTCAATTATTTAAAACTTTTAAATATTCATAAATTAATATAAGCTATATATTATTTAACCAAAAGTAACCGATAGCCCTAGTTGCTAGAGTTTTTTCACATTTATTGTAATTTCAATTATAATAAATAATAAATAAATAAAATAAAAATAGTTTCAAGCTACTTCAGCATCACAAATGTTTGGATGGCTGGTCATAAGGGAATCGTTGACCGGTAACTGAAAAGCCAGTGAGCCAGTTAAAGGCGATACCCATGTCCTATGTCACAATGGAATGGGAACGGGTTGGATCTCCATTGGCATCTTTCGTTTTAACACTTGATCAAAGTACCTTATGTATGATTAGCCGGCGCTGGGCGAGAACAGTTCCTGTGCGACTCGTTTCGGCCTAGAATAGAACGCAAGAGTCTTTTGAACTACTTGCTCTTAGTCCTTTGTTTCCGAAATCAGCAGGGATTTGGTAGAATTAATAGCATATTTGTCATTTCGCTCAATTGAATTTTGTCTCTATCATTAGGCTTATGGGCAAAGCGCTTAAATGTAGGCTATTTCTGAAGAGCGAACCGTTGCATTGTTCATAAGTGAAAAGAAAATGTATTTAAAAATATTCAAAACTCTTGCAAAGCGGACAAAATTTTCTAAAATTCAGACAATTCCAATGAAATAAATTTAAAAAATTTCTTAGCACCCTTTTGGACGTATACACGGATCCAATTTCAAGTGGTCCAGGCTTTTCACATTACTAGCAAATACTTAACGCCAGCAACAGCTGATTTATAGCCAAAGACGGTGAAAACGCAACACCGCATACCCAGCCAATGGAAATTCCCATGAACATTCTAAGATGTCAACCGAATTGCATGGAGCAGCGTATAGGAACGCAAATTCCCACTCACACACATACATATGTATACTGACGTCCCTTCATCGATTTGTTTGTGTGTATGTGTATGCTAACGCAACTATTTATGGCAAAGCGATACATTTCCGATTTCCACCAGCGAAGGTATTCTATGTCAATGGCAAACAGATCGCCACAACAACAAAAGCAACAAATCAGAACGAAATGCCACAGCAGCAGGCGTCCGCAACAATTGCTGCTTGCATTCAGAAATCTAAAGAAAGCGAAGCAAGCGCGGAGGAGGGCGTAAACAAGCACAAAAGAAATTGCAACAGACAGAATTGCATGCCACCAATTGCAGTTGTGTTAGCAGCTAAAAGCAGACAACTAAAAGATATTGTTTCGCAAAGCTTTGGATTGAGTTGTGAGTCTTCTATTAACAGCCTAATAGGGTCTGCCGCTGTTGTATTCTTTAGTGTATAAATTTCTATATTCAGACTTCAGTTAGCAGCGATCGCCAAAACAGCATCTGATCTTCCATTTGCTGTTATCGTTTTTTTTGTTTCGTAGCCATTTTAAAATCTCAGGGTATTTGTTTCTGTTTGTAACAAAAAAACGTCCAACAACAATAAACTACATGAAAATTTGATCCAAGAGCAAAATTAACAGTTATAAAGCTGAAATCGCTGAATGAATTCTACATATTCTGCAGATTCTAGGTATTCAGTGCACTTTTAATAGTCATTCTTAGTATTCATTTTTAATCACGTGACTGACTGGTTAGCAGTCGTTAGTTTGCTGATCGATATTGTTTACAGCAAAGTACAGTGGTTCATTTCATACAAAAAGTTGAGGAGAATAGGAAAGGATAATTTTGTATTTTTTTGTTTTTCGTTGGATGAACTCCATTCTGAGACAAATTCTTTCTAAGTGAATCTTGATTCGGCAACAGAACATATTTCTAAGCTTAATTGAATATATTCAAAACAGTTATTTTTAGGTTAGGTATGTGTCTTGGCTAAAATACTATATGTGATATAAATTAAAATTGCACCTAATTTTAGGCAACGTTTTATATTTAAATTTTTTTAAGGTTAATATATCTTGTGTTTAATAAGATTGTTAAATCTTGATTTTTTGACTAAACTTCGTTCTTGAGGACAATATACTATTTAAAACTGACTCAATTATGCAGTACGTGTTTTTCTGGATGAAAAGGCAGTTCTTGAATTTCTTCAGATTGCTCTTCGTCCAAAATGCGGCAATTGAGCTTGTTTACATACCGATTGAAGCTAAAATGGGACTCATTGTTGAACAAAATTTGGCTGGAAAACGTCGGTTCTTCTTGGAACTTTTCAAGAGCTCTTAGAACGAAGCGATGTCGCTTGGAAAGTACTTTATCCACTTTAAATTTAAGATCTCAAAGCAGTCCGAGTTGTTACGAACCGCGCCGAATTGACTCTGCCTCTCGGTCTTCATATACACTCTCAGCTATATTTTCCTCACTGCGTTCCAGACATGGTCTATTCGGTCGAACATTATCCAATAATCAATGCTTGGTCTCAAGATGGATAATGGTGTTGCGGATAGTACGCTCAGTAGGCTGATTATGTTGATCATCAATTGAGTGAAGCGCGCGAAACACATTCCATACAGAATAAGTATTTTCGTAATAAAGTTGAACGATTTGTAAATTTTATTCAGGCGTAGGTTAGATTAGGGTTAGGTTAGATGGCTGATCTAGAGGGATCGCACGTGGACTGCTATATGTAGTCCTTTGTGGAGCTAGATTGTTAGACATTTTCGTTGCCTTCTTCATAAACCCATATCTCATCATCAGTAGTGATGTATTGGATGAATGTACATAGGGCCTTCACCTACGTTGCGAAGACCTTTTTTGAGACGTATATACCTCGACTTATTTTTGCTAAGGATTCAGGTTTTTTGGTAAGAGTCTAGTATTGACACGCACCATACCTAAAACATTAACCAAAACGTGTTGAGTCGGTGAAGTATTTCTCTTGAAGTCATTTTCCATGTGCTTAGGTTTTGACGCTTAGATTCTCGGAATTTTTATTGGGACCTCAGTAAAGATTAAAAGATTTAAAGTAAAGTAGTTTATAGAGAAATTGCGGCAAAGGATTTATATCATATGAAATATATACAAATATATAATTTGTGAATAAAAGTACCGCAAACTCCCGCCATCCGCACCACTGTGCATTGCTCAAGCTCCATATGTTTAGACTAGCTGTGTTTGTTGTTATTGTTGGGCATTCAGAAATATGATTCCTTCTGCTTTTATTATTAGTCATCACGTAGTATCTTGTCGTGATTGCTCCACACACGAGCATCTGCTGTTTTGC
This sequence comes from Bactrocera tryoni, assembly GCF_016617805.1. NCBI lineage: Eukaryota > Metazoa > Arthropoda > Insecta > Diptera > Tephritidae > Bactrocera > Bactrocera tryoni. The sequence goes on from NC_052502.1 coordinate 25,439,343, forward strand.
CGCCGCTGAGATTCGCTTTATTGATTGCAACCGAGCTCATTTATCCACACTACTCATATATGTGTGTGCGATTGTGTATGCCATTGTTCTTTTCAGCGCAATAAAATCTCAATTGAACTTAATTGAAGCGTAGCATTTCGAAAGCAGCGGCGGCTATGGCGTATTTTGCAAGCGCAAACTCAACGCTCGACGAAGGGAATGAAGCTGTTGAAGGCACACACACAACTATATACGGTATGAGTAGTAAGTGCGGTGGCGTCTTCGCTGCTGACGGATGTGCCAGACATATTGACGCAACAACGCCGTGTGGCAATGTGAGATTCGTGCATTTATAGTTTTTGTGGAATGCCACAAAATAATATGAAAATATTAACTAAATTTGAGAAATTTGCCAATTTTCCGCTTTGAAGTTTGACAAATACTGCTTTTGGGTATATTACTGTTAGATGTGATTGCCAGGCAGAGCTATAATTAGAATCTTATTGCCGTCAAGGTAATATGCTTATATCAGAGGTTGAAATATAAAATTAGTCAGATTTGAACATATATCCGAAGCTTACTGTAATAGTGAAGCTTGGTCTGAACGTTTTCAAAAGATAATTACAGTATCAGAAATCTTCCTAAGAAGAAGATATGGCGGCGATACTTCTATTACGGAAATCATTTTTATTTTTCGCGATTCCAGTTAAGACACTGAAATCGGAAGACACAAGACTGTCGATACAGCCGTCTGAGAATAAAAATTTTCTAAAACGCGTCTAACCATACTATATTGGAGTTACAAAATTATTTGATAGAACCGAAATATCGAAGTATTTACCTCTAAACAGGACCTGCATTTGATTCCAGCTTTCAGTCAACATTAAACAAGTTTTATATGACAACTGAAGCTGGGAATATGAAAGGGTTCAAATAGAGTTACGTTGAAACTCTCACCATCTTCAATTGTATGCCTGAAAACTTGAACTACTGCTTCACAGAAACTACTCTTCGCGACGGTTACTCTTCTTACATACTGACGAGGTATACATATGTATGTGGGTGGGCAGAAGTCGCTGAAAAAACGCAGTGAGCTTTTTTACGGATGCGTCGAGCTAGAAGAGAAAATTGAAGGGAGAGTCATCTATAAGTCGATGAACTAAAAATAAGGGGCGCCCGTACCCCACTCAAATCAGAGTGGAAACGAGTTGAATCTTCTTTTTCATATTGCATACTATCTCTGGATCTACGGACATAGAGTGCGATTAGCTGGCTCTGGTCGATAACAAGTTCTTGAGAGATCACGAGATCCCTATGGCCTAGAAAGAACGCAGGATATCTTCTGAACTACTTGCTCTTTACAAAGTTCGCATTGCCGCAATCGTTGGAGTTTTTACTGTTCATTGTTCAATAAGCATTCTTGCTGTAAGTTTTAAAACCCAGTCGAACGTAAACTGTTAAAGTTGCCTAGCCACATCCATTGTCCACCGTTTGCAGGACTGAGGTTGAAGCTTAAATATCTCGGCAGTCATAGCTGTGGCGAACCAGGAAACCAGAAACCGGAGTTGACATTTTCCTACGCCTCAATAGATTTGTGATCGGCTCCAAACAGTTTGTCAACTTATGAGAGTCTTTATAATCAATTTTATGGGAGGTCTTGGTACCACAAGGGACCGGCGTTATAATCTGTGCAAATTAGATCTCTCTTAGCATTTACTATATTACTTATGTTAGCTGGCAATGACTAATCTTTCAGTGTTATTTTGTAAGAAAAAGTTATTATACAATTTAGTATTACCAAGGGGGGTACAATTTCCGAACTTGGATCCAGTATGTCGTGTTATTTTTTATATGCATTTTGATCTCATCTCTCTAAATTTTCTTTTCTGTGAAATTTTACAAAAACTAGGTGCTGAGGCTACCAGCGACATGAACTGATAGTCACGTACTCAACCTTCTAACTTTTGGCAGTCGCTTATACAAACTGGATCCAGCAACGCGATGACTGTTAAAATGCACTATTTTTCGCTTCTTTAACAACTTCTCCATCTCACCACGCCCCAACCGCTCGACGGCGCCGCTTAGCGCTTTGAGTCATTGAGATGTGCTAATAGAGTTATTAGAAAATATAAATCGAGCGAAGCGGCCGACACGAACAAAGTTTTGCATTAAGCACACTCGCCACAGCGCCATAGCCCACACACACACACACACGCACACGCTTATGCAATTGCATAAAGTCATAACGGCAGCACTAAGCGGCAAGTGGCAAGTGGCAAGGCGTTCATTTGCATCATTGGAGTGTCGAAAGCAGGTCAACGCTTAAGCGCTTCCAGCCTGGGAAAGGTTAGCAGTCAGGCAGGCGGCGAATGCAAATGAGGCGAACGCAAAGAAAACACTTTAAATTCATAATTGCAATGCAAACACGTACATTTATACATTTATATGTATGTATATTGTATAAAAATGTGTCTGTGTATGTGTCTGAATATGCACTGGCAGATAATCTAATAGAAACGTGCTAGTTGAGCGCTAAATTTTCGCAGCGTTAATTTATGACATGAAATTGTTGTTAGAAAATGTGTTTGTTGTTATCTTTACGCACACTTACGTAGTATATATAGTTGCAAAATTAAATTTGTAAAATAATTTCGTACAAGACGTTGCGCACTTGCCACGCCACCGCTTAGTAAGTTGCTGTTCATAGCTAAGTCGGTGATATAATCATAGTAAAATACCATATTATGTATATATAGATATATATACTAGTGTATACATATGTAAATGCTCACATATGTATTTATACTATTATCTCTTTATACACTTGTGCTCAGAAAATATTGTTAGTGACTAACTCCAGCGCTTTATCTTATCGGCTTTGTTTATAAAAATATTACTTTTTTCCGAATCACTTAAGCGTAAATTGTCTATCGCAGATATGAGACTATATATAAATATATATATGTTCAAATGTCCATAGCCATTGTTTGTTTGTTGTTCGATTTGCTTGGGCAATACCAATAAACTGGAACGCAAAAGTGATAACAAAATTATTAATTTCGAAACAAATGCTCTAATTACTATTCAATGGACTTATGCTTTGGTACACATAAACATATAAGGTCCCAAAATGTCGCAATCAGCGGCTGCTAAATTTATGAGAAAGTCGAAGGCATTTGTACAGAAGTGGATACAGCGATATAAAGTGGCTAAATATGTCAATGATTTACCAGAACGTGGTTCGATAGGAAAAGTGAACAAAAAAGATGAAAAAAGAATAGTGAAACTTTTTTCGCGGAATCCTGCTTTAACACTGCGGCAAGGATAAGCAAAATTAATGGCAAAAAGTTTAGATATATCCTACAAAACTATCCGAACCCTTCTTCATACTCATGATCTGAAATCGCGCAACACAATGAAGAAGCCTCTGTTGACTGAAAAACTCTGTACTCAGTCGAAAACTCAATCTGGCATCGTTACATTGGATTGGCCGTCGCAGTCGCCCGATGCAAATCCTATTGAAAATGTGTGGGTATATATTAAACAGAAGCTTCGTGGAAGACACACATACTTTTTGAAGCAGTTGTCTTACGAAATTCGTCGGATCTGGAGATCCTTGCCACTAGAATACGCCGTCAAATTAGTAGAAAGCAAGCCTCGAAGATGCCAGGCAATTATCGACGCCGGTGGTGACTTTACACATTATTGACCAAATTGCATCATTGCTTGTAATATGTCCACTGTATATATAAATATGAAAGTTTCATAAACTATTTTTTTTTATAAATTAACACGACCACGCTCTTACATGACTTAGTGTATTAACGAAATAGGAAAAGACTTTTTCGACTACCCATATACGTTAACTTGCAACACACAGCATCTGATCAAATTTAACCCGGACTCACTATATAAACTGTAAACTACATAGCATTTATTGAAGCTCGTGAAGTCATCGAAAACTTTCCTCATATGACTCGTTCAACTACAAACTTGGTTAAAGAAGATAACGTCAAAAAGTTTAAAGGAACAGTGCTTCAAAAGCGCAATGTTAGGATCACAGAGATAACAGAGAATTTCACACCTGTTGTTGATGTTGTTGTTGCAGCGGGTACCTAATCCCCGTTATGATGGTAAGTATTAGATAAGTTGTCGTCGACATCAACCAACGGTAGGCCCAGGAAGCGTGCAGTTTCGACGTTGTCGGACTAAAGGAAAAAAGGTGTCAGATAAGTAGGGTTAGCAGAGCATGCAAAGAGGTGACTAGTGTCATCCGAGGACTCATTGCACGCTGGACATATATTTGATATGGCAGGGTCTATTCTGTATAAGTAGACGTTTAACCTGCTACAGTAATTAGAACGAAACTGCGCAAGTGTCACTCTCGTTTCTTGCGGCAACTCAAGCTCTTCATCTGCAATGGGTGTTGGTTTGACTCCAAGTACGCCATTCATGGAGAGAGAGTCGGGAGTGGAATTTCACATCTCTATTGGATCGATTCAACACATTTTGGTAAATATTTTCGATATGAAGCGAGTCATTGGTAGACTACTAAAAAAATATCTGAACACTTTGCAAAAATGATGTCGAGTAGAGGTCGTAAAAGATATTCCTTAACAATATACCTGAAGATACTGCTTTCATCAAACACATTATCACTAGTAAAGAGACGTGGGTTTATAAAACTGTTGTTCAGATTGTTCAAAGATCTATCTATCGCCACAAATATGAGCCAAAATTAGTCTATTTTAAAGCCACTATCAATTTGTACCAAAATAAGCTAAGAACTGGGAACTAGTGGACTTTACACGTCAATAGGCTACTAATGCTCTTTACAAACTCTAAAAAAAGTAACTTTATATAGTAATTGATATATTTGTGCCCATTTTGTCACGATTTTGCCAGTGGATGGAATTTTAAGAACTTTATGATTTCTTCAATGAAAGACTTCGTTCTAACACTGGCATTTAAAAACAAACTATACTTTATCTAATCTGAAAGTGATCTTACAATTGAGTTCAAAGAACCGAATAGAAGATCCTACATGTTAACTTATCAAATAAGACTTACCATCGAAGGACTGATCCGTCCTTATATAGATTTAAACTTACGAGGTGTAACTGAACAAGAACTAGGAGATGTTCATTGATACTAATTAGTTATTTATTGCATGTTGTTTAGAGCGCGATGTGAATTTTGCTTTACAAGTAGATACGCCTAAACTCGTCAAGAATTAATATGGAACACACTTTTGCGCACTTTGCAAAACTGAAAACAATAATTGGAAGGAATGTTGTCGAGTTTGAAGTTCTTAAACGTTTAAGAATCCGGATCAGTTCCAGTTACGTAGCCCAACTGTCGTGGGAACTATAATGGTGTTTACGCTGAATAGACAATTGAGAAATGAAGTTTTCTGTGAATAATTTTTGTTGTTGTAGCATCAAAAAATAGTATCCTAATAGTATTGAAAAGTGCAGCCGAACTGATATTCCTTCACTAGATAAGTTTCAGTTATACAAACTCGATAATACTCGGGAATATTCCTTCAAGTACCCTTAAAATTCTATCATCATGCTCATCCAAATACAGGGTGCGGCAGTCAATACTGCAATTATAAATAGCGCGCAGGAGCGTAGGAGTGGTGGGGGGCGAGCAGCCAAGGTCACCATTGTGTTGTCCTATTCATAGCATTTCAGTAGACATGGAGCCGTGGACTAAGCAACAACGTTCGTTTGCCGTGAAAGCTTTTTATCAAAGTGGTAGCTATGTAGCCGCTCGGCGTCGTTTCCGAACGCATTTTCAAATTAATCGCAATAAGACCAGTGCCTTCGGTAAACGCAATAAAGTTGTGGGGTCGAAAACTTTGAAAATATTGGGTGAAACGACAAGAAAAAGAGGTGGCAGTGCGAGATCAGTGCGAACTCCCAGAGAATATTGAACGCGTTCGAATCGCTGTGGGAATGAAGCCCTCGGAGATCAGCGCGTCGACATTTTCTTGTGTCGATTTTTTCTTGTGGGGTTATCTAAAAAGTAAAGTGTACGAAGAAAGACCTCATACTGTTGGTGAACTGAAGGCAAGAATCCGGCTAGAAATTGAGAGAATTCCTCAGCCTATGCTTCGTGATGTTATGAACAGCTTCGCAAATCGCCTGCGCGAATGCCGTGCACGGGAAGGCCGCCATCTTGCTGATGTTATTTTCAAACAGTGATTATTTTCAATGTTTCTTAAATGCTTTTTAATATAGAAAAATATTTTATGAATATAATTTTGATATCTATGTCCGTGTTTTTTTTACACCTACTTCAAAAATGCGGGATTGACTGCCGCACCCTGTATATTGTAACAAAAATTAGCAGCACAGGAAGATAAGAAATTTGGATTTCATGTTTGACAACAGAAAATAATTCACAAGATCGAACAATGAGCTTATGATATCATCGAATGAATCATTGTTGTTAAAGTATATCGATTTCAGACCTATGTCAGCATGAGACTTTTATTCCTTTCGCATTGATGCTTTTTAGACTGGTAAACTCTTTAATATATAAAAACCCAGCTATTGGTCAAATACGAATGTCACCTCTCGTTTGTAATGCTGCTTTATATTCCTTGCATATCATAAGGATGCCTCCAATACGCTAAGTTAGGTTAGGTTAGGTTATACCGACCGGCTATCACGTCATACATAGATCTACAAGCCCTTAGTAATGTCAGATGGAGGTTCAGGAAATGTTTTTTTCGTATTTTGTCAATAGATGTCGTTGCAGTCGTAAATCTCCAGTGCTTCCAATCATATTGTGTTATACCATATTGTGTTGGAAAGGGGAGATTTTAGGCTTCATTTAGCAAAAAAAATTAAATTCGGGGAAGTTGAAAAAAAGTTAGTGCTGTTCGCTATATTTTGAAATTTTTGTATAAGAAAGGGAACCGCAAACCACTAATGAAATTTGTGAAGTTTACAGAGACGATGCTGTATCAGTTCATGTAGCACAACAATGGTTTACTCATTTCCATTCTGGAAATTCCGTTGTGCAAGATGAACCTCGCTCTGGTGGACCTATTGTTGAAACAGTCGATGAAATTATGGAAAAGATTGACATCGCTAAGGAACATCGCTAAGGAACTTAACATTTATCAGCAAACCGTTTTGAACCATTTAAAAAAGGCTGGCTGCAAAAAGAAGCTCGATGTTTTGGTACCATACGGATTGTCTGTGAAAAATTTAATGGACCGTATATAAATCTGCGATTCTTTGCTGAAACGAAATGAAATCGAACCATTTCTGAAGCGAATGGTAACAAGAGACGAAAATTGGATCAAATAAGACAATAATGTGCGAAAATGATCATAGTCCAAGCGTGGTGAAGTTCAAGAAATTGTCGCAAAGCCAGGATTGACGCCTCGAAAGGTTTGGTGGGATTGAAAAGGAATCATCCACTATGAGCTGCTCCAGCCTGGTCGAACGATTGATTCTATACTTAACTGTCAACAACTGATGAGGTTGAAGCAAGCAATTGGAACAAAAACGGCTACAACTAATCAACAGAAAAGGCTTGGTCTTCAATCAGGACAACGCTAGGCCACACACATCTTTGATGACTCGGCAAAAACTGTGAAGCTTGACTGGGATATTTTGATGTATCTACCATATAGCCCTGAACCTGCACCATCGGACTAACATTTGTTTCCGTCAATGCAGAACCCCCTTCATGAAGTAAAGTAGGCTTCAAGAGAAGCCTGTGAAAATTACTTGTCACAGTTTTTCGCCGAGAAACCAGAAAACTTTTACACTGATGGAATAATGTCTCTAGCGGAAAAATGAAAAAAAATGTTAGATCAAAATGATACATATTTTGTTCATTAAAGTTCATTATAAATATAAAAAAATAAGTTCAATTTTAATTACAAATACGAAATGACTTTTTCGACTACCCAATATTAACTGTATCATATAAGCCACACGTGACAAAAGTTGCCTCTCTAAAAAGTTGTATGCACAAGCAAGTATTTATACACACACTCGTGAAAGCATGTAACACAAAGTCCTTGTAAAATACATGTGCTTGTGCGTGTGCGTGCTCGAGTGCCTTGCGTGACTTTGAAAGTATTTTACATACAAAAATTGCGCAAATATTTTCAGTGAAAAATTGTAAAACAATGGAATTCAGTGCTGTGCTTTACTTTGCCCGAGTCTACAAATCGATTTCATTCGCAATTTTTATACTTTTTAGGGTGAAAATAGCCTTTCGTGGAATATAAACAGACTGTGCCGCATGCGTGGCGCTGTGTGTTGCATGGAATTGCGGCAAGTTCACCCCAAAAGCACTGAGGGGCTTGCAAAATTCCATTTCTCTGCAAATGTTTGCTTTAACAAATGCTAACCCCTTTTGACTGCTGCGCTTCTAGCTGCCCTCTTGTTCTTGCTGCTGCAAGTCATGCCACTTGAAGTTGCGTGCCATTGCAAGGAACGGAAGGAAAGCAGGCGCGAAACACTTGAAGAAAGCACTTCGCTGCTTTTATGCGACTGACTGAGTGACTGAGTGGCCACTGGTGGCTGTTGGCTGTTGGCTGTTGGCTGATGTACCGTTGTTCAGCTTTTAGGTGGTTGCTTGGCTATTTGCTTGGTGGTTGACCCCGCCTGAGAGTCAGGTAGTTGACAATATGCTACTAAAGCTTAAATATTTAATTATACGTACATGTAGGAATGTGTGGCAAGGTGGCAAGCGAAGCTTATATCAAAATGCTTGAAGAAGTTTTCTTGCCTAGTAATATTGCTGCATAAATTTCCATGAAAATATTTCTCGGCTTAAATTTCCATTTTAATAATATTTGCGTTGGTGTTTAAGCTTTCCAAGCGTAAAACAAAAACAAGAAAAAAAAAACAACAAAACTAACTTGGTTGCACTGAAGCTATAATACCCTTTGGAAATAAAAAAAAAAAGTTTATATGACAGCTATATGCTATAGTGGTTCGATTTGAACAATTTCCTTAGAGATTGTACCGCTACTTTAGGCAATACTTCAAGCCGAATTCGATAAAGATATCTCTTGAAATAAACAACTTTTCCATACAAAAACTTGATTTTAAACATTCAGTTTGTATGGCAGCCATATGCTATAGTGGTTCGATCTGACTAATTTATTCGGATATTACACCGTTACCTCAGGCAATAATGTATACCACATTTTATGAAGATATCTTTTGAAATAAAAAACTTTTACATACAAAAACTTGATTTTTAACATTCAGTTTATATGGCAGCTATATGCTATAGTGGTTCGATCTGACCAATTTCTTTAGAAATTGTACCGTTATCATAGGCAATACTCCCTGCCGAATTTGATAAAGAGATCTTTTAAAATAAAAAAGATTTCCATACAAAAACTTGATTTTGATTGGCCAGTTTGTATGGCAGCTATATGTTATAGTAGTTCGATCTGAACAAATTCTTTAGAGATTATATCGCTACCTTAGACAATATCTCATACAGAATTTCATGAAGATATCAAATAAAAAAGCTTTCCATACAAAAGCTTGATTCTGATCGTTCAGTTTGTATGACAGCTATACGCTATATTAATCCGATATCGGTGGTTCCGACAAATGAGCAGCTTCTTGAAAAGAAAAAGACTTGTGCAAAATTTCAGCACGATAAATCGACTCAGCTCTCTAAATTATATACTATAGGGGGTCTCCGATGTTTCTGGATTTTATAAACTTTGAAAAAGCGGAACAAAATGCTCAGGGTATAAAAAAGTAAAATTCTATACAACGGTATTAAGTTCAATCAACACTTTGATTTAATAAACGCCTACATATTGTTGTTGTTGTTGCTATTGCGCTGACAACTATGAATGTAGGTTAATCGTTGAAGAATATTAAGAAGAGCAGATGAAAGCCATAGAAAAGGCAGAGTGAAAACCAAAATAACAAAAAAATTAATATTATAAAATTGTAAATTTAATATCAAGCAATTTGAGCGCAACTGCTTTCTAGTTTGTTGCTGCAGCTGTTGTTGTTGTTGTTCAGACATCGGCATAGACGCTGAGGAATATGAGATTTCCGCTGCGCTGCCCACAACGGCTTAGCAGTTGCAACGATTGATGCCAACACAAGCATTCACACATGCACACATACATACACATACACATATACTGTAAATGCACACCCACGCACACAGCGACGTCGCTCGTACATATACACACATATGTATGTGTCACACGCTCTGTTTCGGTATGGCTTTCCACCTTCACCTTTCGATTATTTTTTCTTTTGCTTTTGCATTATTTTGTTATTATTGTAGTTGTAGCTGGATTTTGAACCTGCATCTCAATTTACTCGCTGACTCGCTGCCAGCTGGAGGATTATTTTCACTTTACTCCGAAGTGTTTGCCTCGACGCTGCAAAGCTGCCAAGTGCTGGTAGATTGGTGCGCTCTGATTGAATTATTTACAGTTTATTTATAAGTGTGTGTGTGTGCATGAGAGGTCAATATAGATTACGAACAAATTCGATTGTATCAAGTTGGGTGTTAGTAACTTATACGCTAAACCAAGTAAGAAGATATATAATACGATTTAAGGTGAATAATATCATGCATCAAGTACTGGGAGAGAGAAGTGGTGATTCGGTGCTCATCACAAAGATCTAAAAGTTAAACATAAAAAATATATGGTATAGTGATCCGTACTAAACGAGCGACTGCCAATCATAAAATGTATTTTAATCGTGAACATTTTGTTTTAGAACCGTTCAGTGATCTTTTTCATACGTAAAAGCTGTAAGTTTTTCATTTGTAAATAACACACAATAATTAAGAGAAAAAGCACGACCAAGTAACCAGCAGAGATCTGTCCAACTACAAAAACTAATAGATGACAAAACAAAAAACTATCTTTTAAAGTGAAGACAGTTGAATACCAGTTGGATCGTAAAATCTGCAAAACCTTCCCAATAAGATTTTCAAAGCGAAATGCGATATGCGTCCATTTTAAAATAAGAATATCGCGAGTATCACTAAAAACCTTCCTACTGAGATCTTAAAACCTTATCGATTTTCGAGCTTTCTAATAACTCACGGTAGGTGGGCTCACACAGAGCGTTTAAGAATACGGCATCACACATGGTTTAATCGTCAAACTCAGGCTGCACGGAAACCAAAGTAAAGAAGCATATAGCCAAGATACAACAAAAATCGCTGAAACAGATTTAGAAGCGTTTTAACAGAATTTTTCAAGGTTCTAAGTCTATAATAATTGTTCTTTAGAAACAACGTCTTCACATTTTTTCATAAATACTCTTTTTCACGGCCTTTGATTCAAGCATTATTCAAAGCTCTTTTTATGAAAAATGTTTATATAAATCACACAATTTAATCTAAAAGAAGAAATACAAATCGCGTGATCGGTTTTGATTGTCGTGCAGAGGAGCCTTTAAGATAAAACGCCAAGCCACTGTTTGCCTCTGATTTCAATATCTTTATAGCAGAAACTATCAGCACATCTCTTAAAAGTTTGGTCGAAATAACTTAACATAATTTAAGGGGCGGCCTGTACGGTCAATGTCTTTTACTAATAATTTAGGTAGTAATTGGAAATTGGATTGGATTGTTGTTGACTCGGCTATAATCGCGTAAGCGGTGTCTACGCCAATTAAGAAGAAGTAATTGGAAATGATTATCCAGATATAAGAGTGTTAAAAAGCTGGAGTACTACAAAATTCGTAAATGAAATGTATGGAATTTTATTCGGAGATTGTAGCAATGTCTTGAATAATAACACTGGGCAACAAAAAAAAAAAAAATTTGGTGCAGATATGGTGTCAACGGTTTTGGACTAAGTGTCAATTGGTAAAACTAAATTATTTTCATTTGTTTTTTTCCTACATGTCGTTTCCGATCTACGCTCACTTTTGAATATTGGCTGTAATCAGTACTTTAACTACTTCTTTTTGCTAACTTATCAGAATATTTGTGTAAATATATTTATTTTAACATCATGTCTTCATCGCGAAGAAGTTGTCTTAAGGAGCCAAATGTGTTTTGTTTCATCTGTGGTGAATACACAGTTAAACAAGTAAGGAAGGGCTAAGTTCGGGTGTCACCGAACATTTTATACTCTCGCATGATAAAGTGATAATCGAGATTTCATTATCCGTCATTTACATATTTTTTTATTTTGCTGTAAAATTAATTAGATTAGTAGTTCCTGAGATATGGTTTTTGGTCCATAAGTGGGCGACGCCACGCCCATTTTCAATTTTTAAAAAAAGCCTGGGTGCAGCTTCCTTCTGCCATTTCTTCCGTAAAATTTAGTGTTTCTGACTTTTAGTGATTTTCAACATAACTTTTGTATGGGAGGTGGGCGTGGTTATTGTCCGATTTCTTCCATTTTTGAACAGTATTTGGAAATGCCTGAAGGAAACGACTCTATAGAGTTTGGTTGACATATGTAGCTATAGTAGTTTCCGAGTTATGTACAAAAATCCACGCCCACTTTTCCAAAAAAATTACGTCCAAATATGCCCCTCCCTAATGCGATCCTTTGCACCAAATTTCACTTTAATATCTTTATTTATGGCTTAGTTATGACACTTTATAGGTTTTCGGTTTTCGCCATTTTGTGGGCGTGGCAGTGGGCCGATTTTGCCCATCTTCGAACTTAACCTTCTTATGGAGCCAAAGAATACCTGTACCAAGTTTCATCAATTTTTACTCAAGTTACAGCTTGCACGGACGGACGGACGGACGGACAGACAGACATCCGGATTTCGACTCTACTCGTCACCCTGATCACATTGGTATATATAACCCTATATCTGACTCTTTTAGTTTTAGGACTTACAAACAACCGTTATGTGAACAAAACTATAATACTCTCCTTAGCAACTTTGTTGCGAGAGTATAAAAATGTGGAAAACCTATAACGGATTTTGTAAAAAGTGCCTATTTTTCTTATTTTAACTCAAAAATTGTGGAGGAATACAAGCCGTGGATACCTCAAATGGCTTATAAAATATGTTGTGAATACCTGAGACAGTGGGTCAGCGGTCAAAGAAACCGTATGAGTCAGTTCTACTTGCTCATTCAACAAAATTAAAAGAGGGGTATCAAAATAATAGCACTCGTGTTAGACAAAGTCAAACATAACGAACACCAAAGGAGTATTTGTGTTGATATTAAAATATTCAATTTCTTATTAGGACAGCAGAGTGGATACACCAAATACCCATCAACAGTGGGAAAAAAGAGATTGGCCTGTAAAATGTCATCAACGCACCTTTGGTTTGAAGAAATAAAATTATATTGCCCCCCATGCACATAAAACTAGGCTAAATGAAACAATTTGTTAAGACGCTGGTTGAAAATGGAAAATGTTTTTCTTATATATCAAGGAAAATTACTGGTCTCAGCATAGAAAAGTTAAAAGCAGGAATTTTTGATAGTCCAAAGATAAGAATATTAATTAGGGATACTGATTTCTTAAGTTCGATGAATGATTTGGAACATACTGCGTGGACTTCGTTTGTCCATCAATGTGCACTACCTCCACAGTCATCTGTATCAATTTCCAGAGAATCTTCTATTCTATAGCGAAGAACAAGGTGAGTGGTTTCACCGGGACCTTAAAGCCATAGAGGAGAGGTATCAAGGTTGATGGGATCGGTATGTGATGGCCTACCAGCAGCAGCACTGAATTATAAGTACAACTTTCAAGCATTTTCCTTTTGTTGAACACATTGTATATGTTTTGTACGAGAATGACACCTTTAATGCCAAATAATTCTCTAACCAAAAATTTAACCCCACTCAGACAGCGTGTCTGTCTCATAATTAAATACACCAATTTGAAATAGCACCCCTTTGTATTTTGGTCTAACTAACACTTCGTATGTGACATACGCATGCTAACTACCCCATTTGAATTTTAAACGGATAACTGTAACCATTGCGCTGCAATTGCATTTAAACCCCAAAAGCACCCTCAACAATGCAAGGTTATTTACGCACCCACATAAGTATATGTATATAACATATGTATATGTACTCGTATATAGTAGGTCTAATGCGTAAAAATAAAGGATTGTTACCCGCTTGAATAAATGCTGAAAATCCCAAGCATATCCATTGTCTTTTGTATTTAAAGTTAAAACCTTTGTTCACTTCATAAGTATAGATTTTCTAACAGTTGCCATCTCTAATAACATTTCATAAAACGATTATGTTATCGATAAGTTTTAAAGTTGATGAATGCGTGTGGCTGAACGCAAACACTTGCTGGGAATTCGGAGAGTGCTTTAGTTAAAAGGAGAGAGATGAAACATATTTTATAAAGCCATACACATACATATAAAGTAATCTAAGATTTAGTAAATATTTCAATTAACTGTCTTCTAACAAAATTAAGGAAAAATTAAATAATATAATTTTTTCTTCAATATTGAAAGCTACAAGTTAGAGTCAAGGAGAAATTCAAGTTTTGGTGTACAACATTAAGGATTATTTGTGGTAGCCCAAAGCCTCATTGCCCTCATGACCTGTATTTTGAACAAAATGTGGCATTCAAGTTTGCAATAGGTTCTGTAGGTTATGACAAAGGTCTAAAAGACAACTTTCTCGGTATACATATGTATGTATTTATATTGAATATGAATTGAAGCCAAATGATGTCGAAAGACGACTTTGCATATCAAAAATATTGCTTGAACGCAAATAAAATTCGTTTAGACATCGAACACAAACACACACAAAAATCACAGGTCAAGCAGCCCAATCAATGTCAATGCCGAATATCTAAGACGCCAAAGCTCTGTATTTGGTGGGATTAGATGAGCGTGCTGTATTATGAGCTTTTAAGCTCGGATGAAATCATCAATGAGGAACGCTACCGATAACAACTCGTGCCGTTCCCATGAAAGTCGGGTCTATGTTACCGGAACAGACCGGGATTTTATATCCGACTAAAGACTGTCAACTCGACAGATTTCTGCCGCTACCACAACAACAATAACAACTCATCAAATTGAAGTGAGCGATTGAAAAAGACAACGAGATTCACGACAAAACAAAAAGAAATAATTTTCCATGATGACAACGCATGTCGCGTTACATGTTACAAGGCCGGTTAAAAACTATCAGCGACTGTGAAGTTTTGCCTTATTCGATCTACACAGACCTTGCCACTTCTGACTACTATATTTTCCGGGCGTTGGAAAACATCCTTACTTGATTATCCCCCAGCAGACAGGGGATAGAATTTGCTCGGCGGTAAAGTATGCCTTTCGTAAGAGACGACTAAAAGCCATATGCACTGTGTCTGTATTTTTTAGCTTGCCTTGAAATTTTAGCATAGTCCTTGTCAGAAATAGTGCTATAATACTCAG
This sequence comes from Bactrocera tryoni, assembly GCF_016617805.1. Taxonomy (NCBI): domain Eukaryota; kingdom Metazoa; phylum Arthropoda; class Insecta; order Diptera; family Tephritidae; genus Bactrocera; species Bactrocera tryoni. The sequence goes on from NC_052502.1 coordinate 25,454,705, forward strand.
CCTGAAATGATATTATAGGCTTTGAATGAGATTCCTTCTACAGAAAAGATATTGGAAGTTCAAGCGACAAATGTTACCAGTCATTGAGTTGTCGGGTTCTCAACTGGTAGTAGCATAAGCTACAAGGTCTGACCGGAGACTTAAAGCTAGTACCACGGGGAGCAGTTAGCCCTTGAAGTTCGCTGCTCATTGTGGTTTAAGCCTAAATGCAGATAAGATTGAAAATACACAGCACGGTAGAGGTTTTAGATCGGTCTCGAACCTGTCTAAGGTGGAAAAGATGTCTCCTCCCCCTAGACCGATTAGAACCAAAAGTACGTGCAAAAGGCATTTATTATTTGGGGTGCTGATCAACGCATTGTATTGATCAATGTATGTGCTTTTTAAAGCAATGTGAGGTTAGGCCGTCGTCAGCAGGTACTCACGTAAATCACAACGATTGTTGTTACTGGCTTATGGTGCATATCAGAAGAGGGTAAGAAAAATTTACTTGTTTCTTTCTTGGTCGCCAACCCGACGCGTCTTTTTTGAGATAGAATGCAGAAATTGACAGAAAGCTGGGAAAATGTTATAGCTCAGAATGGCAATACTTTAAAAGCCGTAACTTTTTAAACGAAGTAAATTGCGAGTAGTGCTTATTGCTAAATGGCCAATAAACTCAAGATCGTTACATAACATATGATAAAATATTTGTTTGATATTTAGTTTCACTAAACAAATATTAGGCTTCAATTTGCAATTTTTCAAAACTTCATTGTATCATTACACTATATTTGCATTACTTTGTCTAGCGAGTTTCCTACTGGGTCGCTCACTTGTGACTCACATAACTAGCAAACCAAATCTTGACAGTCTTCAACATTTTTATAAAATTAATTTTGTAAAAAAAAAAATTTAGTGCACAAAATTAATAGATATTTTATTTATTTTGGAATATTATTCTAAAAATTTAGTAAAAATATTAGGCTTAAGCACTTGTTTACAAGCTCAAAGGGGTTGAGAACCAGAGCGCGTTCAAGCAAGAAGTTCAAGTAAGGAAATAAATAAATAAAAGCAGCGCATGCGCAGAACTCACAACAATTGTGATAACAACCCAGAAAGCGGACCATAACACATTGACCACAAGAAAGGCTGAAGTAAAGTGAAAAGACAAAAGAAAATTCAACAAATTGCATATTAGCAAGGAAATTAGAACTTTTAACTTTTTTTAAGCCAACAAAAACAGAATAAATTATTTAAAATAATTAAATTTGCAGTGAATTGAGTGTTTAGGAGACTAATTTCTATAATGAAAACAAATTGCTAGTTTATTACACGGGCGTTAAAGTGAAGTGTACACACGGCTGAGCAGCCTGAGAAGCATGAGATAAAGCGAATAGAAGAAGCTTAGTAGAATTCGAGCGACGAAAGCAACAAATACAACGGTGCAAAAGTGTGCGGCGTACGCTAACATGGCGATGACGGTTTGACGGGCATATTAATAACGGGAAATGCATGAAAATTAAACAATAAACAAATTGTTTGTTACGCAATCAATGAAAGAAAGTGCAAAATAACAAAAGACAATAATTTATAAAGCGGAAATAACATAGCGTGTAAGGGAAACACAAAGCAAAGTGGTTAAAGCAAAAACCACGGAGGAAAAAATCGACGTGCGTAGGACCTCTGTGTGCGCTTTGCCAGGATACACACAGCGGGTGCCACCCAAAAACAAAAGAAAAAAAAAACCAAAGCGAAAGCGAAGAAATATTTACTGCCAGCAAGTATCCTTACCAGCGAGCTTATTAACGGCACCAAATCAGACATTCAGCAAATAAAAAGTGTACTTGTTGTTGTTGTATGTAAATAACGCATACGTGCTGCAGCAGTTCTAAGCGTAGCAATGTGTAAGTGTTGTTGTGGTTGTTGTTGTTTCTCAACTTTCTTTTGTGCGTTTCTTTGTGCTCTGCTGGCACTTGAATAGCGTGTGTGTGGCCGAATGTGCGTGTGTGTGTGTCTTTACAAAGCACACTGTCGCCAAATTGTGTAACATACTTTGAGGCGCTGCACCCCACAGTCACCTCAAATCACTGAAAAACACGCTACAAGCCGAAATTTTTCGAAGCAAACGACACACTTCCGGCACTTGACCTCCTTGTCGCGCCCACAAGGCACAGCCGCGTACATAAATATATTTCCACTCATAATTACATGTGCAGGCATTTGCATATGCGTGAGTGGCAATCGCGATTTTTGTTGCTGTTGTGGTGTGTGGCATGCGGCATGCGTTTGCGTCAAATTAGTGTCGAGGTTGTATTCTGTGTGTGCCAAAATGTAAAAATGCCGAGAGCGTCGCTATTTGTGTGCATTGTCTGTTGCGTTGTTGCATGCAACTAATTAGGGGTTTGTGCAGCAAGCAAACAACACAAAACAAAACAAAAAATATGAAAGGGTGCTTTACTTTGCATTGTAATTATGCCGAAGACAGTTAGGCAGGCAGAGTTAATAATGGGCGTGGCTGTTGCAAGTAACAAGCCAGGAATTTATTTTTTTAAGTTTTTCCCCTTTTATTCATAGTTTTAACATATATATGTATATACATATATATATATATATATATATAATATTGAAAAATATTTGCCATCTTCAAAGAAGCTCATCGAGTATAAAGCAGTTAATTTACATTGAAAATCGAGATGTTAATATCAGAGAGATAGCAGAGTTTTGATTTTGTCTATAAGTGATTGAGCTTATAACAGTCTTTCTATAGTAAAAACTTCCTGATGCTTTTAAAAATGAGTTTGTTTAAGTATATATATATACATTGTGACAAAAGGTACGGAATTTATAAATAAAACATAAAATATTTAATTATTTATAAATATTTACTTTCATTCGCCTTCAAAGTAATCCCCACCAGATGCAATACACTTTCGATAATCAATTTTTCCAGTCCTCAAAACAGTTTTTCATAAGCACTTTTGGGATGGACTTCCAGCTCCTTCAGCGAATTTCGTTTTATCTCTTTGATCAACAGAAAACAGAGTTCCACAGAGCTGGCAATTTCAGTTTGGAGACATGGGGAAAATCACAGGAACCCAATTCGGTTGAATACGATGATTGATCGATGGTATTCATTGCGTTTTGGCTTTAAATTCGGTCACGATGGTTGCTCGATGCGATGGTGCTTTATCATCGTTACGTTCTTCTTTAGCAGACAGATAGTCTTCACACAAACACCTCAATACGGCCAAATAGAACACCTTATAGTCCGTCTGTCCTCGGAACAAACTCGTATACATGCACCGAACCACGAATTTCAGAAAAAACAATGAGCATCAACTTTATTTTATACATTTGTACATGTACCTTCTTCTTTTTTCTTATAGCCAAGACAAGTATTTTGTGGCTGAATCATTTCTTCAAAGGGTATACCCTGCAAAGAAAGCGTATGAAGGTGTGCTTTAATAGGATTTATATGTAAGCCGTGTCGTATCAGCTCAATTCTACCTATCTGGAATAATCCTATATTTCTGTTGTGAATTAGTCTCTCCTGTCTCTATTGAGACACACATGCCATAACCCCAAATAAAAAAATCTGTTGTTGTTAAGTTATACTCCATTAAAATAATCACATTATAGTTTGTAGAGAATAGATTTTCATCGCTTGGAATCCTTTGTGAGTATTACCAGACTTCAGATACTTAATTAACTGTATGTGTCCGATCAGAGGATATCCTATATGCTACTGGGATCAAAAAGTAAAGAGTGAATTGATTGGTTTCTGATTTGGCTCCGTGAGAACTTTCTGGCTATTTTTAAAAAGAACTCCAAAAGGTCAATGCAGGAGACACCGTTTTGAGACGATTGAGGGAAATAAATACCAAACATCTTGGTAGCTACGCAATTGATTTGGAAAGTATAAATACAGAATTTACATTTTATAAACTGAACTTTCTTCACTTTTGGAGCATAGTAGTACTCTTATAAATTCTAAAAGCTATTTTACAAATTGGTTTTGTATGCAATGGTTTTCTGGGACTCGAATATGTCAAAAATTATACTTTCTAGTTCTTGTTCTCTTTCTATTTCCTTAACCGTATTACTCCACACGAAAAGAAGAAATGACTGGCGTGCTGTTGATAACTCCAGTAAAGAAGAGATGTACTGCTGTCGAGGAAAAAAAGAATTGGAATCAATCGCTTTTCTGAATGCATCGATTGACCACGAAGATCGTGTGATATCACAGCGTTGGACTTTGGAGAGTGGAGTGTGGAAAGTGCTGTTAAAGCACTCCTTTCGAAAGTTCAGAGCTTTCACTTATTTATATGAATCTCATAATCTCGTTCATCTCCTAAGAAAGGTTATCAGCCAAGCAAAACTCTGCATGACTGCATAATTAAAAATACGAATTTTAGAAATCAGCTACGGCAGTGTCAGCCTTTTGAAGATGCTTAAGCTAACTCCCTTTACTATGATCACTCAGAAATGAACTTTAAACCACTTTCAAAATAAGTTTTACATTTTATAAAGAAAACTGACTAATAAAACACCCTATATTATTTATATTTTCAGCTAAAACACCGTCATTCGATAAGGATCGTGACTACATCGGCTTTGCCACACTACCCGAGCAGGTGCATCGGAAATCAGTAAAACGTGGTTTCGAATTTACGCTCATGGTTGTCGGTGAATCAGGCCTAGGCAAGTCAACGCTGATCAATAGTCTGTTTCTCGGTGACCTATACAAAAATCGCGTAGTACCCAATGTTGAAGAGCGGCTCGAGAAAACGACGCGTGTCGAAAAGAAGACAATGGATATAGAAGAACGCGGTGTACGCTTACGCTTAACGGTAGTTGATACACCCGGTTTCGGCGACGGCATCAACTGTGAGGACAGTTGGCGCGTCTGTACCGCCTACATCGACGAGCAGGTGAGTGCGATGACATGAAAAGAGAATAATTGTGTATGAAAACTAATGTTGCACGTTTACTTGCGCGCGCAGTTTCGTCAATATTTCACAGACGAGAGTGGACTGAATCGTCGCAATATACAGGATAATCGTGTGCATTGTTGTTTGTACTTTGTGCCGCCGTGGGGCCACAGGTGAGTCTTTATGCCGTTAAGCCTGACTTGATTTTGAATTAAACTTTAATTTGCGTTTGCAGTCTACGTCAGATGGATCTGGATCTCATTAGGCGCCTCACGCAGAAAGAGTCAATATAGTAGCTGGTCGATCGCCAAGGCGGATTGTCACGAGCCAAAAATGATGGTGCGCAAACTCAAGGAGCGCATACTGCAAGATCTGGAGGATAACAAAATACGAAGTTACTATCAGTTTCCCGGAATGCGATTCCGGACGAAGATGATGACTTCAAAACTAACAAGATCGCGATCTAAAAGCATCGATACCATTCGCCGTTGATGTCAGGCAGCAAACACGATCACCCTTGGTGCGGCGGGCAAAAAGGTGCGCGGCCGCCAGTATCCTGGGATGTGGTGGGCGTGGAAGATCCGAACATAGTGATTTCAATAAATTACGCACTTTCCTTATCTCGACACACATGCAAGATCTGAAGGACCACCACACAGGATGTACTACGAGAACTTCCTGTGCACAATACATCTCACTGTGATATCGCAACATGCGCTCCGAGAGCGCAGCAAATTGAAAGCGCGACTCAATTAAACTCGACAATATGGTTTTGATGCGGCCATTTCGGAAACCGATCGTCTGTTGTTGCAGAAAGACCGCGAAGAATATGACGCATGCAGGATATGCTCCACGCAGATGCAGGAGAAACTCAAACAGACACATTTGATGGAGATGAAGAAAAACGACAGTGTTATCGATGTTTAAGCGCAAACAAAGAGAGAGAAAGGGAGAGAGAGAGAGAAAAAGAGAGGGAGAGAGAGATAGAGAAAGAGAGAGAGGGTGCTACAGAGTAACCAGCAGAGAGCAGCTTGTTTGGAGGAGTAAAATTACTTTCTAGGCGTGAGCTCGAATCCCAGCAAATCCAAAAAGTACCAATATTTCGCGCACAACTGTACAACACTGAGTATTTATGATTTGGCAAACACTTTTTTAAAGTAATGCTAGAAGCACAGACACATACAAATATACATATATTACAATATAGAGTACACACAATTAGCTTAGTTTGGAAAGCAAATTAGAAACCAAACCAACAGAGTTGGGTTAGGTTCCCTTACTTTTAAAATACTAGGGCGCACCAAAGTGTTTTCTGAGCTCATTTAGACTTCGATTTTTCATTTTCAGAAATTTGGCCATTACACACATACCAGTGCATAAAATAAGAATATATTGTCAAATATATAAAGAGAACACAACGATCAACTGATTTAAAGCATATATTCGAAGCGTTGAGTAGTCCAAAAATTAGCCAAATATTTATTTCCCCACACCTGCACACACAAATCCACATATAAATGCATTCCAAATCCATCATTGACGAAAGTGTAAGATTTGCCATAATATGCAAAAGACGAATAACCGGTTTTTCTAGAAGCCATAACGTTAGTAGTATTCTACAAGCGTTAAATAGCTACTTACTAATCAATTGCATATTAGAAGCGATCATATTTAAAGCGAGAAAATATATAATTACAAAATATATAATAAAAATAAATTTATTACAACAACATTTTCGAAAATAGCGATGCATTTAAAAAATATTTGCATATTAAGAGTTCAAATTGGATGGCAACATGAACATTTTTTTCAAAGAAACAAAACTACAGGGAAGTGCGATTAATCGATTGTGGCTAAAACGAGCGATAATAAATGAAAAGGAAAAATAATCCAATATTTTTTTGTATATATCTATATATCGTCAGTTTTCCAGATTTTCACTTCAACAATAGCTACAAATCTTACATTTGCTAATAGAAGATAATTAATTGAAATTTAATTAGCTGAGATTTTGTTAAAAATAATTGTCATTGAAAAGTTTTATGTAATTAAAATTTAAAGAAATTTAGAAATTAAATTAAATTAAATAATTAATATAGTAATTTAATTTAATTTCAAACATAATTTAATTCAATTTAATTTAATTTAATTACTATATTAATTAACTAATTTAATTTAATATTGAATAATTTCATTTCAAGCAAGTTAATTGAATTAAATATTTAATATTAATTTAATTTAAATAATGGATTTGAAATTAAATAAAATTAATTAGGCTAATATAAATATTAATTAAATGAAAATTTGAATTAAAAGTAAAGTTCTTGGAAATTAAGGCCATTTAATTAATTTTTCTATTTGCTCTTGTTCCATAAATCACTTTAAATAAATCCAAAACTCATTATTCTCTTTTGAATTGAACAAAATTAATTAAATTAAATTTATTATCTCTTAATTAAAACATTTTTGTATTAATTTAATTAATAATTTTTAAAGACTTTTAGTTCAATGAAGACGTGTGGGCTTAATAACAGACATTACACTGGATTAAAGCTTTAATCTAGCTGTTGTAGTGTTGGAAAGTTTTTCAATATTATTATGAGTATATTCCCTGATGAGCGAGCTATCATCAAAGAAATAAAATTACAAACTTTAGAATTATATGCTAGCTTTTATTTTAACATTTTTTAAAACAAAATTTTGTTTTTGATTTTACAAAAATTAATTTTTTTTTTAATTTAATTTTTTTTAATGCCTATTAATTAAATTTAAAAGTTAAATTTTTTTTTACCGAAAATGTTGTTTATGTTTTTTTTATATAAAAAAATTATAATTTGTTTTAATAAAACTAGACTTATTTTTTTACAAAAAATATTTTAAAAATTATTAATTAAGTTATATACATTTTTTAATTTTTGTTATTTGAAAATTTCAATAATTAAAACTTCACATATGTATTTTTAAAAAATTAATAAACTATATAAATGTATATAACACAATTTATTAGTTGTAAAAAAAAATATTGCTAAATTGTTAAATATAACTTGATAATCGCCACAACCCTCTATTACAGAATAATGTTGAAATTAAATAATTAGATTTTACAAAAGAAGTATAATATAATGAATAAAGTTTAGATCATTTTAGCAAAAGCATAACAGGTATTGATAGATAAACTATTGATTTATCATTCAAGCAAGAACAAAAAAAGAAAAAATGAAGGAAAATATAAGAAAGTTTGAGAGAGGAAAACATACCAAAGAGTGAGGCGTATCGAAAAGCATTAAGCGATGTATTGTTTTATAAAGTAGACAAGCGTGCGAAGGGCGTATAGCAGGTCTGCAAACAATTATAAAAATATTATTAATTTAAAAAAAAAATAATTAATTATCAAAAGTAATTAAAAGAAACAAATTAAAAATATAATTAAATAAAAATTAACTATCAATAATAAAAAATAATTAATTAATTATCAGTGAAAAAAATTTTATTAATTAAAAATTAAAAAGAAACTAAAATATGTAAATAACATAAAAATAATGAAATATGAATTTAAAACTTAATTAAAAAAAAATTAATTAAATTAATAATATTATTAATTGCAATTAATTTTAATATATTAAAGTAATAACATTATTAATTAGAATAAATTTTAATTGAAAATACAAAGTATGAATTTAAAATTAATAAAATATAATTAATTTAATTAAAAAAACATAATTAATTAAAATTAATTTAATTTGAAAATACAAAATATGAATTTAAAATTTAATAAAATAAAATTAATTAAGTTAATAAAATTATTAATTATTAATTGCAATTAATTTTAAAGCAACGTTTTAATAAGTATATCGTCGTCTGCTATTATAGTTAAAACTGAATATTGTTGTATTTATATTTTTGCATAAGTTTTCTATGTAAAACCATCTTACTAACTAAACAAACTAACTGCGAAAACACACACACACATACTACATACATTTTGTATTATATTTTTATTTTTAAGCTATAACGATTTACATAAATTAACTATACTCACACATACAAACACACATCAACTACATCAGCTTAATTGTATATAAGTACAGTTATGCAGCTGGAAAAGTCTTTGAACTCGCTGCAGCTTAATGCAGCGAATTGTCAATTTGAAGCTCAACTAAACACCAACTTTCACACTACAAACACTCGAAACATATTTACATACAAACATAACCTATAAACATATTTCGGTTGCAAAGTCTTGTATATGATGTGTTAGAATTATGTTAAACTATGTGAATTGGTGACGACTTTGTTATTTGATGGATCAAATTTGTTGGTGCATCGCATTTTCCTTGGTTATATAAATGCTGGTTATATATATTTTGTAAAAGTGAAGCGAACACATGAACACTACATACTACTACAAACAAACACATACAGGCAAATGTGAGTAAAATTACGCTATGATTGCTATTACGAACTATATTATATTTTTATGATTATTGTATTTTCTTATTATTATTATAATGATAATGGGAATAAGAAGCGATACGATTTATTTAGTATTTTAGAATTTTAAGATTAAAAGCTCATAATAAATTATTAACTGATGATATAAAAAAATAGTTTTGCTGTTTATTTGAGCTAACAACGAACTTCTGCAGTAGCGCCATCTAGGCGTTCAAACATGCATTTCGACTGCAAGTAGTATCGGACTGATTTTATCTATTTTTGCCAATACCACATACTATGTACAAACATGCCAGATGCCAAAAAAAAGTTGTTCCCTGGGTTTCATTAAGGTACCTCACATACAATCACCATTCATATGGGGTAAAGACAGCTGGATGTTCGAAAATCCTGATATTAGCTAAATGGAATTAAGGTGAAGTTTTCGATCAATTTTATCTATTTTAGATTACAATGATACACTGTTAGGAGTAAAATTCGCTCTCTTCTTTTCATTGGTATAACTCACATATTGGCCGATATATGCGGAATAAAGTCACCCGGAAGTTCGAAAAACTTTATATTAGGTATATGGGGGCTCAGAGAAGTATTGACCCGATTCAACTACACGCATATATTATTATCAAGAAGAAACTCCCAATTGTATATCTCACATATGTACCGATATTTTCAGTCAAAATTCAACTATAGATACTGAGGTCCACATATTTGGTACCTAGGGGCTTGAACAGTTTTGGTTGGATTAAGCCATGATTTACTTATAAAGTGGCATAGTTAAAAGGAATTATTCGTGAAAAGTTGTATCCCGTTATAACAATTCCTTTCGGACTTGTGTACTGGAGAGTGAAGGAATCAAATGGAATTTCAAATTTTGACATATGGAAAATAGGCATGGTTGCAGTACAATTTCGCCCATTTTTAAACTGTCACATAGGAATATGTTAAAAATGCTTCATAATAAATTTAGTTGAAATCAGTCGCTCGGTTCCCGAGATATGCGATTTCATCAAAAAGTGGGCGGTGCCAAGCCCATCATTAAATTTTCACACTGGTTCCCATGAAACTGTCGCTGTCACTGATTTATTGTGCTGGGCAAATTTGGTTGTTGTGGCTTTAGTCGTTTGGGAGATGTTTTTCCTAAACTTATTAGAGAACAGGACCTAGCCCACTTTTCCAAAATTGTTTACCCTCAAGTGTCCCTTGCTACTGCTATCCTCTGACCCAAATTAGAGTTTTATATTTTAATATTTAGGAGACTCTTAAAGATGATAATTATAAAGAAACGAGACACCCAAATTATACTCTCAATATAATTCATGAAGTGAGCACCATTTTATATTGTAGTAAATGGCAAAGAGATTACAGGCAACAAATTTTACTTCCACATGTGTGCATCGAAGACAAGTCACCCAAGTAGTTAATGCTAAATACTTTTAAAGCCTTGTTTAAAGGATATACGTAAGTAAACAACAACATTCGTGACTAGGAGAGTTACGAAACACAGAATGATATGTAATATTATTATTAATCAGAACAAAACAATAGACATTTTTGTTCATGGATAGGTATGTACCTATGTATGGTAAAATACATACTTTTGTAGTACCCATTCTGGGGTCTGAGGCATTTCAAATACGATCTAATCAAATATTACCCGGACTGACCAAAATAACACAACGTTTTCACGTACTTTAATACAAATTTTTTTATCACCTTCAAAATAGAATATCGTCATTTTTGCAAAAGATATAGCTTTTTTGGTTGGCCTTGATTCCCTTAATACCCAAAATATTAACCAAAATGTGCTGAATCGATCCGTATGTAATATTGAGTTATTCAAAGTCTGTTTGTATAACTCTTTCGATGTTATCGTCATTAAGAGAGGTGATCCACCTGAGGCAAGTTTTCAATGACTTAAAGACATTGGCATTTGCAATGACTCTGTAGCCGTCATCCCAATGGAAACACAAAATTTTAAACAAACTCGTTCAGTTTTTTCCCATAGTAAAAATCTCGAGACAAACTTTTGACATCGCATTCAAACTAAATTATGTGATCTACCTATCTACAGGTATCTCTACTGTACCTAACATTTTTATAATTTGAAGAGTTATTGAATGGAAAGGTTTATAATATATTTATTAGATTCTTCAAAGCTCTTTATTCCATAAAGGCATTCATCCGGAGAGCTCTTACAAAATTCAATCTGTTTTTCAAACTTTATATGTATATTTATAAATGTTATATGTATATATTTGAATGAAGTGGTACTTTAAGGGGTTACATGGGTTTTTTTCAGGTAAAAAAAAAGCATTTTTCAACATTTTTTTTCTCATATAAAATTGAAATATTTTATTGGAATTTTTTAGTATTACAAACATACGTTAATAAAGAAATCCTGAAATTTTTGCAAAAAAATATCTTAAGCTCAGCCATTGCGACGCCATTTCCGGTGACCCCTCGTAAAAAAGATGCGCCCGCGTTGGCAGGGTAACTCTTTACAGCATCAACTTAAGTGAAAAAATACGTGTTTTAGTTAAAGCCTTAACTTTGAACTTGGACAAAGGAAAAAAACTGAAAATTGGATTTATGGCAGACATTTTTACAAAAAAATTAAAGTTTCGCGACATTTTTTTTTTTTCAAATAGTTGTCTTTAAGAATGGTGTTTCAAAGATCTGTGTAAAATTTCATGAAGATCGGTTGACAAGTTCTCGAGAAAATTTACCAACCGACTTCGAACAAACTGTCCCGAAAAAAGCGCTTAAAGAAGCGCACAAATTCTCAAGACTGTATCTCCGAACCTATTAGTTACTCGGATCAAAAAAAAATTTAGGTCAATATTCTAGAGGTGTTGTAGAGTTTGATAAGACAATAAAAAAAACGATTTTATGAAGCCCGTGAACCCATTTAAACCCTTAAGACTCTGTTTCTGTGGACACTTAACTGTCCTTACAAATATTAGACTACGTTCAATCTAGTATAGACTCATAAACTTCTCCCGGCTACAGAGCAAAAATAAATAGTAAATAATGCAACCAAAATGCGATCAATCAAAACACCAAACACTTACCATCGAAAATTTTTTTTTACACGCAGGAGGAAGTAAATTGCCAATTCAATTCATCGTTTGGCGGCGGAAGCTTGACGTGTGACTGGGTTGCCGAAGCGCATTAACAATATTCTGTACTGCTCTGTCAGACGAACTGCTTTAGCGATCGCCAGCCAAGACAACAACCATAACTTGATGGTAATGCAGTGAGCAATGTCTTTGGACGATGGTTGCCATTTAAGATAGCAAACTGTTGGCATTTATTGCAAAGTGGCAATATCGCAGTTGCTCAGTTTTACATGCCACATGACTTGCGACAAAATGGCAACTATGCGAGACTGTTTTCAGTGGCATCCATGGCGATTTGTCGCAAACCATAAACAGCTGTTGATTCATAACACGCATTTGGGATTTTTTACAATAAAAATGAAAGAGGTAAGCGCATGCCATTATAAAATTGCATTTTTGTTTATTTTGTTAATATTCAGGAATAAATTGTTTATGTGTTTATAGAAAAAACGCGCGCGCATAAACGGCACTTTTCGCTGGAGAGAACAGCAAACGATAGACTTGCTTACGATTGTCGCGGACAAGGTGAAGGATAATCCAGACCTATTTGAGGTAATATTTATAAATATATATTTGTATAGTAAGCTCATTTCACATTTAACCTTCCAATGCCAGAAACCAACTGCACAAAAATTGTATGAACGGATTGCGGAAAGCGCGCCAAACTTAAAACACATAAAATGGGATATTATGCGCACTAAAATGCGGCATCTCAAAACTAGTTTTATATCCGCACTCAAGTGGAAAGAGCAGCATGACGCAGGCTTACTGGAGAATGGCGATGTTATAGAGTACATAAAAAGGATGTGTCCATTTTACGATGAGCTGCACGCAATATTTCGAGAGCGCATAAATATCCAACCATCATTCATCTTTCAGTCCACAGAGTCTGTATCATCGTTGGAGCACAATGAAGCGGAGCATAATGAAACGGAGCTGAGTATAGCGTTAGACATGGACGCAACCACTTCGAGCACATTAGCCAGTGCGACCGATACACTACCGCAGGCATCTTCAGAGAATATAGCCGATTCGACCTCTATTTTCAAACCTACCAATGTCACCACACCGAAAATTTATTTGAAGAGACCACGCGACAGCTCGAGCTCATTCGCCTTACTATACGAAATTCAGAAGAATTTATTAGAATTAGAAAAACAAAAACTCGATTTCGAAAAAGAAAAAGAGGCAAACAGTTTCAAATTACAGAAACTAAGATTGGAGAAGGAAGAAAGAGTCGAAATGGAAAAAATCAGACTGGAACATGAGCGCTTGAAAAGCTTAAATAGCTCATAAAATGTTTTATATTTGTAATATTATTTGATATGTGATTGAAAATGAAAATGATTCAAATTAAAAAAATAAATATTTTGGATAGTTATATCACAATTTATAAGTTAAATATTTTTTTTTTGTTTTTCTTTATAAAAATATGTTTATTTTAAAAAGGTTACTGTGCACATTGTTTTCATAGCCGGTTTCTCCAAAACGACTGAACTAAACACATACACTCGACTTTCTTGGATATATTTGTCGGGTAATGATCAAGGGAATGCGATTTCGATTTATTAGGCCGCACTGAAGTATAAATTTATCCACAAAAGACGAATTTTTGGAAAGCCGACATTTTGTCATTACCATTCCCTTTTGCAGCCAGCCTTTTTTAAATGGTTCAAAACGGTTTGGTGATGAATGTTAAGTTCCTTAGCGATGTCATGGCTGCTTATGTGACGGTCCTGGTCAATCTTTTCCATAATTTCATCGACTTTTTCAACGATAGGTCGACCAGAGCGAGGTGCATCTTTCACATCGAAATTTCCAGACGGGAAGCTAGCGAACCATTGTTGCAGGTACTAATACAGCATCTTCTCCGTAAACTTCACAAATTATTATTCATATTTTTTTTTGGTTAAATGAAACCTAAAATATCACCTTTCCAACACTATATGGTATGACACAATGTGATTAGTACCACTGGAGATATATGACTTCACTACTCGACTCGACTACCCAATATATGCTAACGACTATTGTAGAAGAAGAAGTTAGGCGGTAGAAGAAGATTAAACAACATAATTTGTGACATAAAAATTCTTAGGTGTTTCTAATGCAGTTTTATACCCTGAAGTCAAATCTGAAAGCATAATTTTTCTCTCACCCACAGATATTCTGTAACCTGCAGCTTTAGATTTTACAATACAATTAAAAGGTTGAATTAATTTGAACTAATTTATACATCGCGTGTTTTTCGAATCGGTAAATTTTTAATTTTTGTGTAAGTTGGGTTAGTAGGGTAATCTGGCCTGTTTTTTGACATTTTTTTTTTATAGAAATTTTTATTCTACAACAGAACTTTTTTCACATACCATGAGGTATATCGTGGAGTGTTCTAACAATTTTTTTTGGGAATTTTTTGATGACATCTGTCGGAGAAATCGCTGGGTGAATGAGATGCTTTTTCTCACTGGCGGAGACGATTTCTCATGTTTAGATCATCTGAAACATAAAAGCCTAATTTATTCTTAAAAAATACGTGAATGGTTATCGTTGCTAGTAGAATCATGAAAAAATGTTGATAAATAAAAAAGTAATTAAACATAAATTTTGTCATAACATTGCCAATAAATTATAAAAAAATTATGAATCTAATAGGTACGATAGCCAGGCGTTTTGTGAACATTAAAAAAAAAAATAAATTATTAATTATTAAAAATATTAAATTATGCTTGACGAAGAATTTTGTTAAGGAAATGGACAGAAATGGAAGAGAGTTCTTGTATCTGAAACAAAAATTTCCTAGAGTCAGTGAAACAAAAATTAAGGAGAGCATATTTGTGAGTCCGCAAATAAGAAAACTAATGAAAGATGAAACATTTGAGAAAATGCTCAATGAAACTGAAATACGAGCCTGAAGTGCCTTTAAAAGCGTTGTTAAAATTTTTCTAGGAAATGTGGAGGCTAATAATTACAAAAATCTTGTGACTGAAGTACTTACTGCCTATAAAAAAATTGGATGCAACATGTCCTTTAAAAATCACTTTCAGGACTCCCATCTAGATTTTTCCCCGGACATAAGTGACGAACATTGGGAACGGTTCCACCAAGACATTTCTGCTATGGAGAAACGGTATCAAGGCAAGTGGAGTGCCAGTTTGCTTGCCGATCACTGCTGAAAGGGATACTTCAAAAACAAAATATCGCCGAAAAACATCGCCAGTAACATTTTAAGGTACTCTTTGGTTAATAAAATAATAAAAGAATAATATACTTATCTAACGCTGTTTTTTTTAACTAAAATCCTCATAGAAAAAAATTATAGGTAATAGAAGAAATCTGTAGCTATTCTCTGTATTTGTGGCAATTTTTACAAAATAAACATTTTGTTCTATTCCTGTCACAAAAACAAGTGGATTTTTGTTTACCAGTGCTATTGAACATCTTCTATGGAATTGTAAGGTTTTATATTTCTTGACGACGTCTTGGAAGGTTGCACAGGTAAAACTTTTTATAACTTCATCAACAGCAAGAAATGGTTCAGAAAGGAGCCAATAGGTGTTCATACATATGTATGTATGTACAAAGGTAAACGCGTAGATGAGCGTATTTATGTCCATAAAAACTATTTTCGTTTCTTATTTTATTTTTCTTCCTCGATTACGTAACTTCGGAACATCAGAAAAAGGCAACGTGTACCAAGATAAACGTAAATATGTTCTTACACACCTTTATGTGTTTACTAAAAATCTGATTATCTCTTCTTTTGACACAATTTCTGAAAAAAACATACCGTTATCAAATAAAAAAAAAAACAAAAAACGCAAATAATTCTGCATAAATTGCTCCTCCATTCATTCATTTAGCATCACAGTTATTTATTTAATTTTATTTTTATTTTAAGTAGTGGAGGCACACCTGCAAAAACGCCTGTGCGAAGGTGCCCGACTGCTCCGACGCGATGGAATGCAACTCATATTGTGAGCATGCGCCACAGACGCAGAAATATGTGAGTTTGCAAGCAGAGTTGCCGTTTTTGGAATATTTTGAAAATAATTTAAAAAAATACAAAAAGATTCTCGATGGAACGATTCGACTCTCAGAGCTACTGCTTAGGGATAGTACAATCAAGTGGTATACTGACGGCTCGAAAATGTCAGAGGAAACTAGCGCAGGAGTCGCAGGAATCCAGAAGTTTCCCGATCATTTTTAAGGCACTAGTCTTTGCCTTAAGTCAGTGCATAGAGATAAACCTCCAACGCAACGAACGTTCCATGCTTAGGGATAGTCAAGCGGCATTTAAACCAATCTCTGCCTTTGAGATCAAATCGCTACTGGTATAGGAGTGTAGCAAACGGCTGAACAGGCTAGCGGAACTTAACTAAGTACACCTCATCTGGGTACCCAGTCACAAAGGTATAGCCAGCATCCACTAACATGGTAGAATTTGAACCTTTCCTTGCGGTGGGTCTCCGTACCATAAAGGTGCTGATCCGCAATTAAGAAGGAGGAGGCAGAGAGAGATATTGGCAACAACTCCAAGGCATGAGCCATGCCAAGTTGCTAAGGGGGGATTACAACCTCAGCAGGTTTAAATATATGTATAATCAACTTTCCTAAAGACAAATTCAGATAACTTGTCGCATTCTACACTGGCCACTGCAAGCTGAAAAAGCACTTATACAACATGAGGCCTAGCTTCCTGCGTGAATTGCCGGTTCTGCGACGGGAAGACTGAAACACCAGAACACTTGTTAATTGACTGTATGGCAGTCTGAAGAGCCCTTGGATCCATGTTTTCAAACAGGGATCACATCGTCTCGCTAGCACCGAGAAGTATATTGGACTTTGTCAATATTGTAAGGTTAGATGAATCTTTTTGATTTAGTAGAAGGCACAATAGACCTAAGGCTTCGATGCATTCCTCGTCTATCTATCTAACAACTTAGGTGCTATTTCAAGCAGTATGAAAGAGAAAGCTAATATGTCTCTAAAACCTTGCATCACACCAAATCTTACAACATTCACTAGAGAAACAAGAATTTTAACAATTAAGGTTGAAAGAAATGTGGATTCGGTTCGTTCTTGTGTTAATACAAATACCTCTGTAGCGAGACCACTTATTAATGGACTTACACCGCAATAGTTTAATTTCAAAATAGAACTTTAGCAAAGTGACTTCAAAATTTTAAAAATTCCTCTAGTCGCTTAAGTCTGCCTCACTTGATAGAGTTTGTAGAATGTCTGTTTCAAAGCCTATATGTGGCTTTATTATTTGATCAAAAATGACCCGCACTGGTTTATATAAATGGGCTCGGACTCTTCTATGTATATCCTATGTCTACGGAATAATTAAAAATTTTGCAGAATGTGGAGTTTACTTTGTAACGAACACAAGTGTTTGGGTGGCATAAGGTATTCAGTAAGGGTTGTGAAATCAACGAAAAATTGCCTCAGGGCAGTCGTCCATCCATCCATCTGTTAATCGAAAAACACCAATGAATACAACAGTGCATGAAGATCGGTGTGTTGGCATCACAGAGATATCTAGCAGAAGATCTCCGCTTATTGACCGACTAAATACATTTTGGTTAACGTTTTGGGTATGAAGTGCGTCAATGCTACACTCGTAGCAAAAGACCTTGCAAAAATGGCATCGAGTAGAAGTTTCCAAAGGGATGCTTGACAACGCTGACGACCCTCATTTATCAAACGCATCATTGATGGTGACGAGACGTGGCTTTATGAATGTATCAACAAAGCTGTAAAACAACCTGGCTATTCTATCTATCTATTATCTATTTTGATGGCGATAGTACAGATTTTCTCAATCCGGGTCGTTTTTGATCAGTTGGTATAAAAGCAAAATAAGCAAAGCAGAAGCCGGTTTAACCACTGAAATGTTCCCATTGGCATCCCTGCTTGGCTAACTGCCGACAACTGCCAACCGCATATGCTACCAGATTACAAAAACAAAAGCCAATTCAAGCACGAACACTCCCAGCTTTCGGCGGCTACAACAGTGCTATTACTGATGCTATTACAACAACATTCATAAAACATAAATGCATTCATTTACAAAAAGCAAAGAGTTTGAAGAGTTACGGAAGGCGGGGGACAGCTTGTGTGGCTTGCCTACCGAGTAAGCGGTGCTCAATGTGGGTGCCAAGGTGCAGAAAAATTAAGCGCAACTCGTGTTGTAACAACTGTCAGTCGTCATTCAAGTAAACAATTTCACTACAAATGAGATGAAATGTTAAATAACAAATTACCGCAAGACGCGCACACATATTTACATATATACTTAAGTGTGTGTGGTAATTAAGTGTTTGACACCGCTTCAATGGGCGCACCAGCGCTGCTGAGTCTGCGGGCGTTTTGTGGAGTGTCAAATTGCCAACAAATCAATTGCGACTGATGAATGAGTCAAAACTGAAATGAAATGTGAATGAAGAGTGAAGAGAGGGCGGTGATAGGGTGTGAAGTTAGTACAAGCACACGTTTACTGTTTCAGTTTATATACCCTGAATGAGGTATATGTAAGTATATAAGTTTGAAATACCCAAACGGAAACGCTGGAGATCCTAAGAAATGTATAAAGTATATAATAAAGGATCAGACTGACAAGGTGAGTCTGTATAGCCATGTCTGTCTATCTACCCCTCTAACTGTTTAGACACGAATTAGGTCCTCGGTTTTTGAGATATCAATCTGCAATTTTGCACACGTCCTTTTCTTACCAATAAGCTGCTCATTTGCCGCAACCGCCGATATCGGTCCACAATAGCCTACAGCTGCCATACAAACTGAACGTTAAAAAGCTTGTCCTCGTATTGAAAGCTTCCTTATTCGTTCAGATATCTTCACGAAATTTAGCACAAATGATTATCCAAGAAAATGTTGCAATCTCCGAGGAAATGGTTCAGATCGGACCACTATAGCATATAGCTGCCATATAAAGTCACCGATCAAAATTAAATTCTGGTATGTAAAACTTTTTTATTTGACGAGATATCTTCTCAAAATTTGGCACACTTTACTGTTCAAAGCAACGCTACATTCTCCTAACATAAAGTTCACATCGGATCACTATAACATATAGCTGTCATACAAACTGAACGATCATCTTTTTCCACCCGGTTATGAAATAAAAAAATGCACCTGTGAAGGGTATTAAAGCTTCGGTGCACCCGAATTTTCTCATTTCTAGTTTTTTCTTGCTCTTCGCTTCACCCTCTTCGCAGTTCGCTTCGCCCACCACGTTAGTTTGCCTTTATCAATCAATTTACTTTTTATAAGCACAACAACAAATGCCATATTGTTTTGATTTTCTGGCTTGTTTATTATGTTGCTTAGCTACTGTTTTTGTTGCTGTCACTTTCACAGTAATTTTAATTCGCTCTTCTCTCCCCTCTCCCCTTTACGATTTTAATTCTTCAATTTGGCTTAAGTGCTGCGCACCGTTTGATTGAATGGCTGAGCGGGTGTGCGAAAATGTCCAAAGACAATGTGGATTTCAGGTCATTTATTTGGGTTTAACGGTTTTTTTTTTGTTGAAATCAAAATGTCGGTTTTTGCTGCAACGCACACGAATAGTCGTAAGTGAAATTTTTCGTATGTGTGGATGCCCAAAAATGGATTTGTGTCAATGCTTGTAGGTGTTAGGCGATTAATGGTTAGCGTTCGGCATAACCTAGAAATGAGTAGAAGGCTTGCAAATAATTGTATACAGCTTTACAATTTTGACTGGGAATTCAAAAAAAAAATTCATTAAATTTCTATAATTTCGATATATTCACTGCGGTATCAAAACAGTAAGTGAGAGAGGGATTGAAGCGGGGTTTTGTGAAAGGAAAGTTCTCTAGTTAACTTAACAAAGAATATTTCTTTGATACAATTTCATTAGTCGCTCACTGGAGTTTAAATATATAATTACTTAAATCTTCAATCTTACTAAGTATGGATGTTCCCTAAATCTAAAGCAACAAACTTTATACATTCAATGGTATACTCAAATAATTGCTTTCTTACAGAGCGAAATGAAGTCCACAGTTCTGAAAGTTCCCCATTTAGTAGACTCATCAGTGTCGCTATTACTTAAGAACATCATTAAACCAGCCGGACATTTCATAACTATATTCGATTCCACAGATTAGACAAATTAATCTTAGAAGAGATCATAGCTCTACAGATCTCCTACAATTTCTAACGAGCTATGAAGGAGATCAATAAGTGTGTTCGTAAATTTCGTCTCTACGCGAGCCTGAGCTTGAAATAAATAAAAAACAGTTTGCCTTAACTTTAAACATTCTGTGTGAGATTTTTCAATAATAAATGGGCGCTCAAGTGGAAGATTGGAGGGGGAACCTTCTGTAGGAAGCTCTCAATCAAAACTTGTGTTAGGCTGCCAGACCATTGTAGTGACAGCGATCAAGGAGCAGTAGGTGTACTTCTCCAAAGTTCCGATTTTTTAAAGGAGGTAAGCACCCGCTCCGATAGCAAAGCTGTTATACAGGTCTTGAGCTTGCTGATAGTGAGCGAAATATTAGTCAAAGAGTCAAGAAGTGCTTAACCACACTAGTAGTAGCATCAAGCTAGTTCCATAATAAAATTTTTGTTTGTAAAGCTTGCAAAAAATTCCACTTTTAATTAAATTCCATTAGAATTGGAAAAGAGCAGGGATTCCCTTACCTTCATGCACTCGAGCGCTGAAAATATGGACTTCGCGCCAATTCAACATGCGTTGGTTAGCAACCAGCGCTTGTGGGCGAAAGTCTTCTGCCCAAAGTGGCACAGAAAATGTCCATTGCGCAGCTAGCTCTTAACAAGGCTCACATCGCCGCGTTTTAACTGAACACTGTTCTATTCGCACCCATGCGGTGACACTAAAGATTTTGGAGCACTCAACATCACAAAGAGACAATGAGAAAAATAAACTCGAACCCACACCTCCACTTTTTAGCTTTCGCCAGACTAAGAATAAAACATCTTGACATTATTTTTACGATCCCGGGCGAATTGGCTGAAATTATATTAGTCGCCTCAAAATATTTTTGGCAGACTCTAGCCCTTTGTCAATATGCGAAGGTTGTTTCGATCCATACCTAGAAGTCTAAGTGAGATTATTCGTGGCTCCACAAGCTAAGCGGTGTACTATCAAAATTCTTATTATTATCTTTATATTATCTTTACAAAGCGAGTAGACTAGGATATTTGCTAATAATTATTTTCAACAAAACTTTCACCGATATGAGTTAATTTAAAGGGATTGATTACCTTCGAAAAATCTGTCATCACTCCACGTCCTGTGTAAAGCGTCGCAATTCGATACTGCGGCTATGCGGACTGCATACAAATTGAGTCCACTAAATCTCAAAAAATAAGAGCCAGTCTATAAGGACAATGTATCCGATGAGAGAGCATATCCTGTCCATTAATAAAGCAGCTTTACTAAACCTTCTTGATTCTACTAGGTTAAATGAAGTAATGGGATAATAGAAGAGTGCATTCCTCAACTTCAATTTAAACTCTTATAAGGGTCTAAGTCACTCATTATTCCCGTTCTGCTATATGGTGCCGAGGCTTGAGCGATGACAACAACTGATGAGACGACGTTGCGAGTTTTCGAGTGAAAAGTTCTGCGAAAGATTTATGGTCCTTTGCGATATGGCGAATATCGCGTTCGATGGAACGATGAGCTGTATGAGATATACGACGACATGAATATATTTCAGCGAATTAAGAGACAGTGGTTACGTTGGCTAGGTCATGTCGTCCGAATGGACGAAAACACTACAGCTCTAAAAATATTTGACGCAGTAGCCGCCGGGGGAAACAGATGAAGAGAAAGACCTCCACTCCGAAGGACCGTTGAGAAGGACCAGGTGCAGAAGAACTGCACCACGTAGCGAAAAGAAGGAACGACTGGCGCCTGTTGTTAACTCGGCTATAACCACGTAAGCGGTTTTCATGTCAGTAAAGAAGAAGAAGAAGGGTTTTGATTATTAGTGCTAATATGTCTACCTTCATCGTCGTCTGGCGCATGGTAGGTATTTTATCTACCCTATCTGCCGCACAACACCTGCACTTGCTGCTTGCGTTGGCGTAACGTTATGAATCAAGGAAATGGCTGACACTGCCGTTCAAATATTCGTGCCTTAGTCCATATCAGTTGATTTCGATCTGCGAAATGCGAGTGGGTATGCCGTGCACACTCTATGATTTCCACTAATTGCATATTTCAGAAAGACAGCGACGCATTATGGCTTCATAGAGCGCGCTAACACATACACACACACACCCACAATGCAGCGACAGTAAAAGGTTTGAAGGGGGTAATAATTTTCTTAAAACACACATTATTTTAATTGTAAACAAACGCATAGTGCAAGCAGCTGCGACAACAGCAACAACGAGATATCTTTGCATTCATAAGGCAGAATACAATTGCAACAACAAAAACAACAGCAGCAACTGCTTTAGTGACAGCGGCAGCGACGGGCACATCATTGCCGATGAAAAGTGTAAATAAAGCATTTCGCTCACGTAATAAAATTAAAAGGCGCAACACGCTCCAGTAACTGTGCTAGCAAAGTCGCAGTTATTCGCTGCCGTCGCTGCTTCTACTGCTGCCGCTTCGCATGCACTTCTTCGATGTGAATCGCTCAACGCGGCTCGGCTTGAGTATGGTTTTTGGCTTTGACGTTGATTTTTCGCTTTGGCAGCACGCCATCGGCAGCTGAAGACGAGCGTGCCATTAGACAGGCAGGCAGGCAGGCAGTCAGTCAGCCGAGAGTTGTGGCATGCGTATGCACAGCTGTGGCCGTGTTGCATGCAACTTGCACACTTGTCAACTGCCAACTGCAATAATAACTAGGCTTGGCACTCGTTGAGGCTTCTTCTGTGGCAACGTCACTCGTGCGTGTCGTCGACGCATTTGATAAAATGGAAAGGCCATAAATACCCAGAGACTTACCGAAATGCTACCGCCGGTTCGCCAATCGACAAACGCTCATCTTCGATTGCCTTCGAATTCCCATTTGAATAAATGCATATTTCATTTGGCATTCACCGCAGAGCTGGAGAGTTTTTACGCTGGGTTTTCATGGCTGAGGTTGCAGCGTTTAACTGTAACTGTCACTTACCGTTTTTCACATATTTTAATCCATTTTTTTTTAATTTTTTGTTTTAAGAAATTTAATTTCTTTGTAATTTCCAATTGGAAATGTGCCAAGTACACAAGCGAACACGTTCTCGTGACTCGTAATCAATATCTATGAGTTTGAAAGGCCAATCTTTGAGCGATTAACGTAATAAATGATATAAGGTATTTATGTGGAAAGTTTTTGATATAAGACAGTGTGAGAAAATAGTTGTACTGGAAGCGGAGCTGTTTGAGCCATATGTAAAAGAATCGTTTCTGGCCACTCCCTAGTGTAAAGTAATCAGAGAACTTTCCTCACTTGCATTAACTTTAAACACAAGATTCAATCCTCCCGTATTGTAGAACCCCCAGAGGTGGAGATTCAGAGTGTAGCCAGAACCTTCTCCTATAAATCTTCCTCCGAACCTTTCTCTCGAAATTCATAACGAAGACTCTTCAGATGTTTTCATCGTCCATGCCTCTGCGCCATATAGCAGGACGGAGATGATGAGTGACTTGTAGAGTTTGGTCTTTATTCGTCTAGAGAGGGCTTTACTTCTCAACTGCCTACTATGTCCGAAGTAGCACCTGTTGTAAAAAAAAAACATAGTTTTGTGATGTTTATGAACCGATGGGATCATGGGTCAATACTTCGTTGATAACGCTCCTAATATTGAAGCTCGTGAACTCGGCGACTCGGTATCAACAAGACGACGCATATCGAAACATTCAATAGATTTATTGAGAGAATACTTCGGTGAGCAGATAATTTCAAGTTTTGGGCCGGTCGATTGGCCACCAAGAACGTGTGATATCACACCATTAGACTTTTCCCCGTGGACACATGTAAAGTCTAAATTCTATGCTGACAATTTCCCTTCGATTCAGGCCTTGGACCAAAACATCTCCCATGTCATTCGACAATTACCAGTCGAAGTGCTCGAACGAGCCATAGAAAATTGGACTCAACGGATGTCCATCCGAGACGAGAAGAGATAAACTTCAAAAAAAAAAAAAAAGAAATGCCTAGAAATGTTCATTCGAATGATAATAAACATTCCTAATTAAGTTTGAGGCTTCTGTGTTTTTTCTTTAAAAAGTAGAGAATGTCGAAATGCATCACGCTTTACATTTCAAGTTTGCTGATTCTCTCGCGTGTGTGTTAGGTCGTTCATTTTGTAGGAGGCATGCGGCCGGAAGGAGCTTCGGAAGACTGAGCTCAAGAAAATTTGACTTCACTTAATTCAATGTGTGCAGCCTTGCGAAATAAGGAACTGATATCTTTGTATATGTAACATTTTTTGGTTCATCCAAAACCGTTCAAATGGTTGGGGTGTCATTGAAGAAGAGAAGTAGAAGAGTAGTGCACTAAACAGCAGCATTGCACACACTCCCTCGAAAATTGGGAAACGTAAACGCTTAGTAATGCAAGATGCGATTTCGACGCTGTGACAAAAACATTAACACCAACAACAACAAGCATAAAGAAACAATGCCGCCTCTGTTGAAATTCCGGTCGAAAATAAACAAAAACCGAAACCGATTTGGCAATACACCAATCCAAATGGCAATAACTCATATGCAAAGTACGCAAACAAACTGGAGATGAGTCTAAAAGCAAGCAACAAAAACAAAGCAGTTGCAAAATAGTAGAGTTGACTTAATCAGCACAAAAAGAAGAATGGAATGAAACAATTATGATGAGGAGTGAGTGTGGCAAAATTATGAGAGCCGAATATTTCATTCGAAGAACGCTTTAAAGATGCAGGGCACAGGTGGCTTGCAGCGCTCGAATGGCAACTAAGACGAAAACTGAGTGGCTGGAAACGGCGCTAACTGCGGCTCATAACAATGCGGCATGCAGTGCAGTGAGGGAAAAAACGACAAAAACAAAAACAAACAAACATAACAACAACGACTTTCACTTGTTGTGCACATTATTTACTGTTGACTTTTCGTTTCTACTCGTGTGGCTGCCGCGCGATTCGGTCACAAAGATAAAAGCCAATTGTGAAAAGCGGCAGCAAAAAGCGACGCTCAAATGAATGACAAACAAAGAGGAAGAAGCGACGACAAAGCGAAATAGAAATCGCACTGCCACAGATGACAAGAAGGTAAGAAGAGTGTGGAGAGTAATGAGCGGGGAGAAGGGAAGTGGCGAAATGTCATTGTGTGCGCGAAGTTGTGACGACAATTGACGAGACAGCTGACAGGAGACACAGTTAATGTCTGAATGTATGCGAGTTGGAGTATGTGTTAGTGGTGCTGCTGTTGCAATAACAGTAGCTACAACAAAAACAACTATCAACGGCAATTGCCACAAAAGTGAACAGCGGCAATTGTTGAAATCAGAACAATGAATCCACATACCAAGTGGATAAATACCTATAGGTATACAAACTTACATATATAGTATATAAACGTATTATACATACAAATATATATATATATATATAAAAGTAAAACGTTAAGTCGCTATGGGTATTTATGAAAAAATGAAAGAAAGTATTTTTGGAACCTACAAGGAAAGCAAAAGTTAAACTCTTGTTGTTATTGTAGTTTTGAATTTTTATACCCTGAATAGCCGACGAAAAGCCTATAAAGTATATGTATCGGGTGATTTTTTTGAGGTTAGGATTTTCATGCATTAGTATTTGACAGATCACGTGGGATTTCAGACATGGTGTCAAAGAGAAAGATGCTCAGTATGCTTTGACATTTCATCATGAATAGACTTAGCCTTAGCCACAACGTCGAATTTTCAGTGAATGGGCCCTAGAAAAGTTGGCAGAAAATCCCCTTTTTTATCGACAAATTTTGTTCAGCGATG
This sequence comes from Bactrocera tryoni, assembly GCF_016617805.1. Classification (NCBI taxonomy): domain Eukaryota; kingdom Metazoa; phylum Arthropoda; class Insecta; order Diptera; family Tephritidae; genus Bactrocera; species Bactrocera tryoni. Next base: position 25,481,156 of record NC_052502.1, read on the forward strand.
AGGCTCATTTCTGGTTGAATAGCTACGTAAATAAGCAAAATTGCCGCATTTGGGGTGAAGAGCAACCAGAAGCCGTTCAAGAACTGCCCATGCATCCCGAAAAATGCACTGTTTGGTGTGGTTTGTACGCTGGTGGAATCATTGGACCGTATTTTTCAAAGATGCTGTTGGACGCAACGTTACGGTGAATGGCGATCGCTATCGTTCGATGCTAACAAACTTTTTGTTGCCAAAAATGGAAGAACTGAACTTGGTTGACATGTGGTTTCAACAAGATGGCGCTACATGCCACACAGCTCGCGATTCTATGGCCATTTTGAGGGAAAACTTCGGAGAACAATTCATCTCAAGAAATGGACTCGTAAGTTGGCCACCAAGATCATGCGATTTAACGCCTTTAGACTATTTTTTGTGGGGCTACGTCAAGTCTAAAGTCTACAGAAATAAGCCAGCAACTATTCCAGCTTTGGAAGACAACATTTCCGAAGAAATTCGGGCTATTCCGGCCGAAATGCTCGAAAAAGTTGCCCAAAATTGGACTTTCCGAATGGACCACCTAAGACGCAGCCGCGGTCAACATTTAAATGAAATTATCTTCAAAAAGTAAATGTCATGAACCAATCTAACGTTTCAAATAAAGAACCGATGAGATTTTGCAAATTTTATGCGTTTTTTTTTAAAAAAAGTTATCAAGCTCTTAAAAAATCACCCGATATATATGGTATATCATATGACGACGTTATTTGTTGTTGTTGTAGCAGCAGAAAAAATATCTGAAGTAATTTCAAGACATTATGCCGAGTTGGCAACCTTAGGCTCGTAAAAATCCAGATCCGTTCCGATAACTTAGACCCGACTGACGTGGGAACGGTGACGACTTGAGTCATACATATTAGCCAAATCCGTCTTTATATACGGGAAATAGTCCTAGTTTTTTGAGATATCGATCTGAAATTAAGCAGACACCCTTTTCCCACCAATGAGCTGCTCATTTGTTGGAACTGCCGCTATCGGGAAACTATAGCATATATCTGTCATATAAGCTGATAAATCAGAGTCAAGTCCTTGTGTGGAAAACTTTTTCATTTGACGAGATATCTGCACGAAATTTTGCACAAGCTTTAATCTCAGACAATAACGTAATCTCAGAAGAAATTGTTCAGATCAGATCACTATAACATATAGCTGTCATACAAACTGACCAATCAATCATCATATTCTTGTAAGGAAAACTGTTTTATTTGACGAGATATCTCCACGAAATTTGGCATGCCTAATTTTCCAAACCAACCGTATAAACTCCGATGAAATTGTTCAGATTGGTTCACTATAGCATATAGCTCCCATGCAAACTGAACGATTACAATCAATGAAAAGCTCTCTTTATACCCTTATAAGCAATAAAAATTGCTGCTGTGAAAGGTATTATATTTACGGTGCAACAGAAGTTAATGTTTCTTCCCGTTTTTTATATTTAAACATTTTTTTTTTTATTTTTTTTAATTCTTTCAAAAACTTTTACGCACTGGATTCTACCTGATGATTGCTCTAATTACTCAACTGTGTGTCAAAAAGAAATAAAATAATTATTTTAAATCGTTACATTCACAACTATAACAAATGCTATTTGTCAACTGGCTGCGCCGCGTAATTCTTGCGGCTTCTACACGCTCATCTACCGCCGTGGCGAAGCGTCAAATGAGCCAATCAAAGTGAAATGCGGCCAAGTTTATTAAGTACATGTACTTATGTGCATGCCAGTGTTGCCGTATGTGCTTGCCTTAATGTGTTGTTCTCTTCTGTTTATCTTGTTGTTGTTATTTTTTCCAGTAATTGCTGGCATTTTGTGTCAAAAGTTGAATGTTAAATGACTCAATAAAAGTGAAAATATCATAGTAATGCCATAATTGTGGCTATCAATGCTCAAGTGTGTAAATATGTAATTATAATGTTGATATACATGTACTCATATATTTTAATTTAATTTTTAACGCTTTGTGGGCGTATGCCTCAATTTGCGCTGGTTGTTCGGTTGGAAAATGAAAGTTATTTTCACGGTGAATGTTGCGCGCTTTTTAATGGATAATATTTATAAGTATAAGTGAGTAATTGAGATCGTTATTAATAATTTCTCGAAACTGTGTTTTTGAAGTCGGTTGGCAAAATTTCTCGAAAACTACTCAACCGATTTTTTTCGATTAGAACTATTTGAAAAAAAAATGTTGCGTAATTTTTACTAAAATTTCCATTTTTTTGTAAAAATGTCTGCCAAAAACTAATTTTCAGCTTTTTTCCTTCATCCAAGTTCTAAGTTAAAGTTTTAAGTAACGTATTTTTATATTTAATTAAAAACAATGCTGTTTTTTATCCGAGGCCACACACGTAATCCTTTAACGTGTCCAGAATACGGTAGCTAAGTGGATTTTAAAAATTCGAAGTTGCTTAAAAGATATATCAGTTCCAAGAATAAGCTGTTGGGCTCTTGGGCTGTTCGGAACAATTAAACTCATGTTCTACAAAATATTTTTAGCATAAAATTAATATTTATACTATAGAAATATATGTTAATAAATTATAATAAACTTAATGCTCTATCTCTTCACTGGTCTTAGAAAAAATTCGAGCAAACGACCTGAATTTTGGGCAAAAATGACTTCGCGTGCAAGACGCAAAAGAGATGATTAAAAACAACTATACATACTATATGTACTACATAACGTCGAAACTGGCTAACCCTTTAGCCAATCACGTTCCAAAAATAAAATTCGCTGAAGGTAACAGAGCACCAACGCAAGTCAATTTGTTTACTGCGATCTTTTTACGTATTATCCTTAACAAAAATTGTCTCAAAACATCAAAAATTAGTAAAAATTAAAAAAAAAAATAAATTTCACCCACTTTTCTTGACAAATAGTTTGAACGAATATTACCAAAATAGTGTCCGTGTCCGGTCATTGGAACGTACTTATGTCCGGTTATAGGAATAAGTTTTGTATGAAAGTATTAATGAAAACGTTGTGTTCATCAAATTTTCCCTGTTATGGGAGGCGTCCGGTTATGAGGAATGTCCGTAATGGGGAATTTCACTGTTTATGAAAAAATGAATTTAGCGTGAGCCTGACATTGGCGGCGGGGCCTATTTTGAAGGCGATAATGAAGAATTGTATTCCAATACGTGAAAATTATTTTCAGTACGAGTCAAATTTAAGCAGATATATAAGGTTTAGGATATATTATTTATTTATTAAATGAAAATAATAAAACAATTATTATCTTACAGAGTAAGAAGCACTAGCTGCCATGGCTTATGGCTTTGATTTAGGATATAAATTTATCAGAAAGGCTGCTTTGCAGAAACACTTAAAACAATTGTATTACTAATAATTGTTCAAGATATATGCTCATAGGACACTAGAAGAAATGTCGATCGGAAATGCAGGAAAGACGATAAGTAAAAATTGGTTTTGAAGGAACTCTGACTTGTCATAATTTAGTAACTTAGTAAGTGTTTAGAATAATTGTATTAAGAAGGAATTGTATAAAGAAACTGAAGCATAAATCGGAAAGTACCATATCTGCACATTATGTTATTACGAACAGACTTTTTTCGACTACCCAATATATCATTTCTGCTTTCGTATACTATTTTCCAAATACAAATTTACAACTTATTATATAATAACATGTGCGAACATTTCAAAAATGAAATTTATTTACAACATTTTAGCTCCCAATTAAGCAAAAATATAAATAAAGCAACAGGAACAAAAAAGCTTTCTCACCAACTATTCAAATATTTTTATTGATGCTAAAAGTCACACAAATGATAAAACCAACCACAAAATGTCGTTTACGTAACTAATTGTGAGCGGAAAAAATTTCATGGCAATAAAATGTCTACGAAAATTCTCAGGCGTCTACGAAAAATGCGTTTAATTGAGGCGCATTCAGGTGGCTGACCGAAAAAATGTGATAAAAACTGATAAAATGTGATAGAAAAAAACGAAAATAATAAAAAAAGTTTTATTTAAAAAAATTATAAAAAAGCTTTATATAAAAATTAAAAAAAAAAAAATTAAAAAAATTATAAAAAAAATTTAAAAATATATTAAAAATACAAAAATTATAATAAAATTCATCGAAAATTTGTTGTGCAAATGAAATATGAGCGAAGCGAGGAAACATGAAACTGCAGTAAAAGAAATTTTAATGAAAAAAGTTGTAATAAATGCTGTAGGGGACAAACGGCTGAAAGGCTTAAAGCTCATTAAATGAAATTTATTGCTTTATTAAATAAAAAATGCCTTTTAACATTATATTTTTTCATTTTTTTTATTTTTTTTTCGTTTGAAATTATTTGATGACTTTTCATATTTCCTGTTAGAGCTGCCAACAAAACACAAAAGGAAAGTGGAAATGATTAAACGAAAAATATGCGCATAATGAAATATGGAACAAAATGCACGCATACTTCTGCATTTGTGTGTGTGTGTGTGTTAGGTAATTTTTACTGAGCTCAGCTATTATGCATACACACACATATTTACATATTTGTTTTGAAGTATTCCGCGACAATTAGCAATTAATGCTGGCCACTTAACAACAACATTCACTTCAAAGTACTGAATGAGCTTAGTTGTTGTAGCTGCCACCACACACTACCCCGCCACTACCTTCGTTGCTTTCTACCTGATAATTTGCGGCGGCTTCTACACATTCTTTCACTTTCTTCGTCTCAAAATTTTTTTACTAATTTAATTTTTTAATAAATTCATTAATTTAAGCGAAACAAGTTTTTGTTGTAACAACGAAGACACGACAACGCCGAAGAAAGATGCTGCTGCCAAGGTTTGTTCGCCGTAAACGACGGCCATTTTTGTTGTCCAACGCTGGTTTGGCGACGAAACAAAAAAAAAGTACAACCAAAATTAAAAAGCAATAAAAAAAATATGAAAAAAATAAAAAGAAAATAAAAAAAATAAGAAAAAATAAAATGTGATAATAAATACATAAAATAAAATAAAGGCAGCCACAGATTGCCGCAAAAATGCGTGAAATGCCAGCAAACGCTTGTGTACATGCTTTTTTGTTGTAATCTGTGCGCGTCGCCATGACTCAAAAGAAAGTGAAATTGCCGAATCGCAATGCGTCAGCAACGGAATCCAAAAAAGAAAAGAAGTTGGAATAAGAAAAATTATAAACAAATTATTAAGAGAGGCGGGCAGGCAGGCTTGTGGCGCTCTTAAATGAAGAATCTGTTAAATTTTGCTTTGTCAGCCGCCGCCTGTCCGGCCAGCAGCGTATTACGAAATTCGCAATATATCATACGAGCTGACAGCATCTTCGCCTTCTGCTACTTTCTTCGTTGAAATGAAAAAATGCCAGCAGGAAAATTAGTCATTGGGAGGCGAAAAGGTAATCAATCACTTTTCGGAGTTAGTTACAGCTGAATTCCCGCAAGGATTGGTAAACTTATGGTCAACATAATCGGCCTACTGACCGTACTCCAACACTCATCTTGAGATCGAGCATTCATTATTGGACAAAATTCGACCGAATAGCCAACGAAGGTGAAGTAGTGAAGCTGAAGGTTTCAAAAATGTTTTCAATGGAGATAATGTAGAGGTGATGTGAAGTAATGAAATAAAACAAAAAACTCAAATGAAATTATTTGGTTTTATTTGAGTCAACTGATTAGTTGTGTTTAGTTCGGTAACTTCACTCAAACAAAAATGTGGCACTATATTTCGAGTACTCACGCACTCGTTTTTGAGTTTTTGATGAAAATATTAAACATTTTTATATTTAATTATGTAAAATAGAAAAAATATGCTGCGAAGCTTTAGAGACGTTGCAGCCAAAAGAAATTGAATCAGTAAATGAGATACCAACTGATCAAATTTGACTCGGACTGGTCGGAGAGCCCTAACCGAATCGATAGATATTTTTTCGTAGATTGACACAAATTTTTTTTGCGTTCGAGTGAATTTCGATCTCCATATGCCAATTCGTGTGGGTTTGGTAGCTTATTGTTTATGACGGATTGGTGGAAAATATTACAGAAGTGTTTCAAGGAGTCCAATTTATCACAAACATGAGTACTTGAATGGCTCAAAGCTTCACTGAATGCTTTGAGCCATTCAAATACTCTTGTCGTAAAGTCATGAGAATCTAACGTTTTAGTTAATGTTTTGGGTATGAAGAGTGTCAATCTTAGACTCGTACTAAAAGATCGAAATCATTTATAAAAACGACTTCACACTTAGGTAAAAGAGATGTTGACAATGTAGCTGAGGACCCTACCTACATCAAATAGTTCCTTATTTGTAAGTAACTTGACTTGGGTTTATGGATATGACGACGAAACTGTTTAACAATCTAGCAAATGGCGCACCAAAAACGTGCCGAAACCGAACATACGAAATTGGAAGGCCATCTCAGTCGAAGCTTATAACATCCTTGAACGGATAGTATAGTTTAAGTTTAGCCCGAACTGATTATAGAAAACTAAATATTCTAGTATTTTAATACAAAATACTAAAGCTTAAACCAAAAAATTACAAAACATATATTTGGTAGTCGAAAAAATCTTTTCGTATTATATAAATTACCACTTACTTTTTCACTTACTCCGGAAAGAAGGTTTCAGAACGCAATGTTTTACTTAAAAAGAGATTACAATTTTATTGAAGGCTGATAAATGTTATAACAAAACTCTCCCTGGTCGGATATCAGTGGAGGCTTGACAGTGTATGTTTGTAAGCAAAAAATGAAATGGATGTACTCCCTGGTAGGTTTATGAAATTATAAATTAGAAAACTCGAAAATGTGACAAAATCGGTTGAACTGCTGCGCGCCGAAGATCACCAGACGTAACAAGATGGTTGAGCTGCCGACCAAAATACGGAGAAATGCCAAAAAAAAAGATGGTAGATCCGCTTGCCGAAAATACGAAAGAGGTAGAATGTCCGCCGATGTTTTCTAATCGAAATTGGTGATCGAAGTAGAGTGTTCACTTCCAGGATGAAGCTTTTTGCTTGTTGGGTGGTGGTGGATTGGTAGCTGCGTGTATTGGTGTGTGTGTGGTGTTTTCTGCTGCTTCCAATGGATGTGTGGGGACAATGCTGTCTTCAGGTGTGGTGTCTGGGCCAGTGTTGCTTGTGAGTGGTGTGTTGTGTGGTATAGTGGCGCGTGAGGGCGGGAAGCTTAACTCATTTAGCCACGTATTTCTAACCAAACTTTAACTTATTCTTTTTTTATATTTGTAGTGAACTTTAATGAACCAAATAGCTATTATTCTGGTCGAACACTTTTTGCCATTTTTCCGCTAGAGACATTATTCCATCAATGTAAAACTTTTCTGGAGTTTTTTTGTCAACGCGTTATGACGTGAAGTTGTATGCAGATACAAAAATTATTTAAAAACTGATTCATATATGGAATTTATAATAATGGAATTTCAAGAAAATTAAAATATAAAGCTTCGAATCATAGGACGACTGTTCCCGATTTATGATAAAAATAAATCAATATAATTTATTCTTACTTCGGATTAAACAAATTAAGTTCATAATAAAGCCAGCACTGTTTCACCTTTCTATACATGTAACAAAATTCATGCTGAAACTACTTCAACGCGCAAAGTTTACTACCCGTAGTATCGCGCCATTCATCAACTTTTCCTTTTCTTATTTCCCTTGACCGCCCATTCATTGATCTAGTCCCTTCAATAAAAGTATACAAACACATCAGCACCTATGAAGTCAACTCACTTCCCGCAACAAATCAATGAAAACGAGCAAAACAAATTGCCTTCGCTGCGCATGCGTAGCGACAACAACAACAAAAAAGAGCGCCAGTCGGTGTTGCGGTGGTTGTTCGAACATTTTATAGTCGGCCACAAAATCAAGTTGGCACGCAAGATCGGCTGCCCCATCAGCACTAAAGCGTCGAAACCGAAATTAGGCACCAATAAAAAGTGAAAACAACAACAACAAAACTGAACACAAATTCAAGGAAAACGAATAAAAGGTGCGAAGGTGCAATGAAGATGCTTATTTCTTACGTCCGCCAACAACAACAATGCGCTACGCAAGCCAAACTATCGATGGCGCATCGCCCGCGCATGCGTGCCGTTTATCGAGAAAAAAATTGAAGAAAGGCTGTTGGTTTTATTTTTTCTTGGCCACGCACACTTGTGTGAAAGTGAAAGGAGCCACGCTGTTGCTACTGCGGCTGCAGGGCGATTGGCCAAGTGTACATATACCTAATCTCATATAATTTGAGTATGTATGAAGGTGTGCAGTTGAGGCGAACAGGAAAAAATTGTTTACACTTCAATATTTGTTATGATATTTCGCAGTAAAATTTATTGTTCGAAATTTTTTAACATACAAGCACCTTTTTGGTTATGTGCGTGTGTATGTGTGATGTCAGGCTTTCAACTAATTCGTTATTAGTCATGGTTTCCTTGTAAGTTAGCATAAGAGCCATTGAAAGTTTATTGCTGGCAAAAGATAAATAAGATAAATGTGCAAAAATAGTGCACAAACATCACAGTAAATAGAATAAATAATTAAATTGTCAAACAACAACAAAAAAGTTTAAAAGAAATAACATTTAAATGTTGTCGTTTAAATATTTTGCTATAAGAAATTCATTTCTACATCGAATATATACCATACTAGATATACACACCACTGGAACAAGCAGAAATAAAGAAGAACTTAGAACTTAAAATAATATATATTGGGTAGTCGAAAAAGTCTTTTCGTATTTTGTCAATAGATATTTTCAGTGCTATAGTGCTACCAATCACATTGTGTGCATACCATATAGTGTTGAAAAGGTGAGATTTTAAGCTTTATTTAACCAAACAAAATTTTGAATTCAGAGAAGTTGAACAAAGGTTACAATGAGTGAAAATATTGAAGCTATTTTTTGAAATTTTTTTATAAAAGGAGAGAAGAATGCCACGCAAGCCATACCAATGAAATTTGTGCCAAGTTTAGGGAGACGATGCTGTATCAATTCGTGTAGCACAAAAATGGTTCGCTCGCTTAAGTTCTGAAAACTTCGATGTGTAAGATGGACCTCGCTCTGGTCGTCCTATCGTTGAATAAGTCGTTGATATTATGGAAAAGATTGACCAGGACCGTCACATAACCAGCCTTGACATCGCTAAGGAACTTAGCATTCAATCAAACGGTTTGAAAATATTTAAGAAAGGCAAAAAGCTCGATGTTTGGGTACCACATGAATTGTTTGTGAAAAATTGAATTGATCAAATTAACATCTACGATTCTTTGCTGAAACGAAATGAAATCGAACCATTTCTGAAGCAAATGGTAACAGGAGAGGAAAGTGGCTCAAATAGAACAATAATGTGCGAAAAAGATCATGGTCCAAGCGTGGTGAAGCTCAACAAATGTTCGCAAAACCAGGATTGAAAAGGTTATGCTAAGTGTTTGGTGGGTTTGGAAATGGGAAATGGAAATGGGGAGTGGGATCATTCACTATGAGTTGCTTCTGCCTGGTCGAACGATTGATTCATTTTACTGTTAATAACTGATGAGATTGAAGCAAGCAAACGAAAAAAACGGCCAAAACTGACCAACAGAAAGGGTTTCGTCTTTCATCAGGACAACGTAGACCCCACACATCTTTGATGACTCGGCAGAAACTGAGAGAGCTTGACTGTGAAATTTTGCATCCTTCATATAAACAGGATCTTGCACCATCGGACTAACATTTTTTTTCGGTCAAGAGAACTGTGAAAATTGCTTGTCGCAGTTTTTTGCCCAGAAACCAGAAAAGTTTTACACTGATGGAATAATGTCACTAGCGGAAAAATGGCAAAAAGCGCTCGACCAAATTGACACATATTTGGTTCATTAAAGTTCATTATAAATTTAAAAAAATAAGTTTAAGTTTGATTAGAAATATGAAAAGACTTTTTCGACTACACAGAAAATAAAAAAAAATATTTACCCCAATGATTTTTATATAAATTAATTATATAGGTATACATATACATATGTACTAAAAGGTATGTGGAAGTGCTCAATATAAATTCATATAGCATGCGTCAAGTGAAAGTTCTGCTAGTTAAGCTGACAAGCCCAACGACAGAGCTACCTGCGAACATATGCACACGCACACCTATACACATGTATAACTACCAAATATACGTGCATATGTAGGGTATATAAATATGTATATGCGCCCATCATGTCTGGCGGCAGTGTCACCGATGACACATATCGCTGCCGTGAGTAAACAATTTGGTTCAAAGTAATTGAATAACAACAACAACAGCAAAAATATATTTTACTGCTTCGGCTGTGCTTTTAAGTGACTTGACAATAACGGGCAATTTGCTGCGTTTCATACACAAAGCGCACCCAAAAACTACACTTTTGCTTCAATATTCTTGCTAGTTTTCTTTTTTCTAATTTCTTTCAACGCTTTTACTACTTAAGCACATAATTGCAGCGGATAATTAAACGAAACGTTTGCTCAAAATCAATACACGTACTGTGAGTAAGTGATTAAGCGGCTTGAAGCAAAGCGCGGTGGCAGGCGGCAAGTGGAAGTGGCAGGGGAGTTAATTTCTGGTTGGCCATATGTGTGCGCATACATTTTTGGAAAGTAAAAGTTTAGTTCTACTTTCTTGCGACACGCATATGCACGCACGTGAATACGTGATTTTGCGATTACGTGCGCGCCTACAACGAATTTTGATTGAAATATCAAAACGAGTTCGTTGCTTAAGTCTTTTGATTCAATGCTTGGAATTATCGCTATTTTTGGGGTAAAAATTTGTATTTTGCTTGGAGTGTTAGTGGCCTCATTACAATATTTATAAATATTTATAGATACATATATGTATATGTGTATATGTGTTATATATAGAATACATAAATATACATATTTATATGTATGTGCAAAAACAACCTACTCGCTTCACAATTCACAATTGTCAGTGGTTATTTAACCTTTTAATGGCCACTTGTTCGCTCTGCTACAACAATATTAAAAAAAATTACAACAACAATGCTCGCGGCCAAGCCAAACCTGCAAAAATGCTGCTCAGAAATTTCACCGGCCAAAAATTCCAACCTCCAATTTCTGTCATTTCTCTTCCAACATTTTTTTGTACGCTTACACACACATACGTACACAAATACAAGCAGTCAACAATGAACATATGCCCAGCGCGCTGCCGAAGAAAGGCGTAACAACAACAACAAACGTGCAGCGTGAAACAGAAAGGGCGCGTCGCCTGCCCAAACACAGCGTATGAAAGAATGCAAAACAACAACAAAAACGATAACAACAACAACAACGATAACGATAACCAAGAAAGCAGCTCAGCGTTGCGCGTCTACAAACAAGTTTGACATTTGACATTGCAGCCGCTGGTGGGCAAAGCTGCGGTTGGCTCAAGCAGCCACCAGCTCGCCGCGGGATGCGCCAACCACCGTTGTGTGTTGTGTTTTGGTTTATGTATGTATGTGTGTCCACAATCCACTTGCGCCTGTGAACCAATACTGGTTTCGTTTGTCTTGCCGCTGCGAGGGCTGTTGGCCTTTCGCCGACTTCGTAATTCTTTCTTCGCATATTTTCATTGATAGTCAACTGCTTCGATGTCTGGTTGTTGCTGTTTTTTTTTTTTGTTTCTGTTATGTGTTTATGTGTTATTTTTGAAATTTTATTTATTGCTTGATTGTGGTCTTCACTTTGATTGCGCTTATTAAATTGTCACTATTTATTGTTGGAAAATTGATGAAGCGTTGGCTTGTGTTACGTGTGGCGGTCATATCAATGGGTGTGGCGGCAGCTGAATGAGCCTTCATTAGTGTGCTTAGTTTTTTATACTATTTTTCGATACGGAGTCACATGTGAAACTTTCTCAATGTTTTTTTTTCTGATTTTTGTCATTTATTATAAAATTAGTCAGAAATATGTGTACCGTATTGCAAGTATATAGTGTGGCAATAAAAAAAAATTTACAAATAAAAACATAAATATATATATTATATATAAAAATAATATATTTTTAAGATTTTCAAGTCCTTAAGTAAAAAATCTGTATATCTAACATTAACTCACGCTTGCTTGGACTATAGCCCAAGTAAAAGTAATATTTCTCTTTTAGTTTACTTCTATATTCTACGGTGGTATTTTCGAAATCACTTGCCAGACAATTTTGACTTAATGCCATTTCTTTGGATGGCTGCCCTTTCATCTTAAACTTAGTTAAAGGGGGAAGCACAACTTCAGTCTCATATGAGTTATCGCTGTTTCATTTTAATATGCAAACAATTAAGACGAGTAAGTATCGTAATTTCGGCCTTCCGATTATGTAATATAAGTTATTAAAAATCGAAAAGGTTTGTTATATGTTTGGTGTGATTAACAGGAAATCATCAGCTATGACCTGGTACCCTTAGCCTAAACTTTTAACTCGTTTCGGTAATGGCAACAATTTGGTGATTTAAAGGAACCAATCGCCCAGAAGCGAACAGTTTTGGGCAATAGGAAAGGTTGGAGCGTTCCATCTGGAGACTCACCAGAAGCTCCGCAAAGCTTTGTTGTTAAGTTATTATTCCTTCACTGAGTGATTACTACCTGCTCCTGGCTATGGCAAAAAATGTTTGTCCATATGAAAGAGGATTTTAATGAGACTGGGTTTTCATAACTTTCAAAAAGTTACCAAACAAAAAGTGCGTATTTGATCTAATGACGATTTCGGCTACGTGATCGTCGCGGCTGTGATGAATTAATTTCAAAAACGAAATTATTCCCGTTTTGGATTACGTCTGGTAGCTATGTGTACTGTATGTCAGCAATAACCGCCGAATATTCTCTTCCAGTGAGTCGTCTCGAGCTTTTTGCGTTGAGAAGCGACTTCAATTAGCCTCTCAAAAAATAGTGCAGGGCGATCTTGGATACCAAGCCATAGACCCACGACGCGAGATAATGCGTTCACCAAAGGTTTCCTTAAGTAAATTAATTATTTCATCGACTATATGACATGTTGGTCGTCTTCATCAACATCCTCCAATTCTAATTCTTCCCATAACATTATGGCCGGCTCTATTTTATTTGAAATATGAACAAAAGATTTCCTCTATTTTTGCATAAATGTATAGTACATATAGCGGTTGTACATATATTTGAAAATATATTCCGAATATTAAAAACTTATAGCGAAAATAGTATGAGCGTATTTGTAAGCATTTCTAACTTAGTGTATTCGACTGCCATTTTCGTAAAATGAATTTTCTCAAAACGCTGCTTGTAGAGTCAGTAAGGAAAATAGCATCGAGCTCCCTCGACCGTTTAATTATAAATGTTCACAGGACCTTTTTAGATTCATTTGTCAGATACGAATCGAAGAAATAAGATTTTAGACAATAATTTCAAGTTTTTAGCCATTTTGAAAGTTTTTTCACAAAAAACTTGCTTTTTTGAAAAGCCGTCATATTGTCAAAAATCACAATTTTTATTAATGTGTGAGATATAAGTACAATTGAAAATCAGACAGAATATTTTCCTCATAATAACACTACTGTGCATCAAAAATGGGTTGAATCAAGTCCCCATATACCTAATATAAAGATCTTCGAACTTCCAGGTGAATTTATATTAATTATCTCAATGAAAAATTACAGAACGTTTTTTACTCGTAACAATATTTGTATGTATCTTTCTGACTAAAATAGATATAATTAGACGAAAACTTGACTTAACTCTCATATAATTGATGCCATGTTTTTTAGGAATTAACCACAACAACTTTAAAACTATGTTCGGCCATAACTGTGTTAAGGCTATCTACGCTCATACGATTCTCATTGGTTTAGCATTTTCTTCAAGAAAACCTCTTCACTCAACCAAAAGGCGCCTTAACAGATGGATGAAAATTCATTTGACAAAAATTTCTTGTCTAATTGTATTTACCTTTACTCTTACACAACAGTGAATTACAAAAAAAGAAATATGAATATATAAAAAGTATCCAAATTTGAACTTTTAATTAAGCTAAAGCAGTAATTCATGAGCAAATTCCATAATTCACACTAAAAGCGACGACTAACCGTAGAAAGTGCGCATTCTTTGAATATATTCCGCCAAAAACTATAAAATCATTTCGACGCAAGCACACATCCGCCACCAAAACACACAAATCAAAAGTGTTTATTAACAAAAAACCAACAAAATAGCAACCGTTAAGGCAGATTCAACACCTGCCAACTTGCAAAAGCATATTTCCGTTATGACAGATCCTCTGCACCGCCGGCGCGGCGCACAAGCATGGCATATTGAGCGCCAACATTATGCAGATGCAAGTGAGGCCAGAGGCACAGCCACACTCACAGCCACAACCGCGGCCACAAACTTGGTCACGTGTGGTGTGGAGCGCCATGGCGTCATCTGCACTCGAGCGCAGCACCGACCAAACAACCGATAAATGCTTCGCTTTCAGAGAACATTAAAAGCGTTTAGTCGCGCTCGTTGGACAGCTGAAATATTAACTCGGCGAAATGGCATTGCAGGAGGGAAAATATTGAGTGGAAAACACTAACAACTAAAGCTATAAAGTCAGCGTTGGCATGTGAGCAGCAAGATTAGCGGTACTTATGCACTTTGCATTTAGAGTCATTTTGATTTTTGAAGAAATGATGGTGGAAATTATCTAGTGGATTAGCGTTCTTTTATAAAAACAGGTAAATTGTATATTGATTACCGACTTAATAATTGTTAAGTATTTAAGTTGATATAGTTTTGAAACTTAAACAAATATAATAGTTAAGGGGTCATATACACTTTGAATTTTCAAAACTTTTTTTTGTTTTATTTTCTTAATGTAAATATATTTAGGAAAACCCACAGAAAATTGCATATCGTTCCGGTGAATATTTTCGAAGTTACACGCAGATTTTAGAAGGTGTTTTAGGGTGTATGTAAAGTGCAAATTTTAAAGGCGTCTTTCTCAAAATGGTATTTCAAAGGCGGTGACCAACATTACTCCGAAACGAGTAGTAATTAATAGAAGATTTTTGCGCACTGATAAATATTTTTTTTTAGAGAAATAAATTTAACAGTTTTCTCAGAAAATATTTTGAAAATTCGTTTTTTATTTATTTATTGTCTTATCAAATTCTACAACACTTCTAGAAAATTGTTCTATGATTTCAAGTTGCTCCAAGTAATATAGTAGTTCCAGAGATAGAGCCCTGAGAACTTGTACGCTCGAGGCTAGCTAGGCTAAGTGGGCCGTCTTTAAACGCGATTTTCTCGAAACTGTGTTTTTGAAGTCGGTTAGGAAGAATTATCGAGACCGATCTTAATGAAATTTTACACAGGCCTTTGAGATGTAATTCTAACTAGTTGAAAAAAAAATGTTGCGAAATTTTCATTGAAATTTTATTTAGTAAAAATGACTGGAAAAAATCAGCCATTCCTTTGTCCAAGTTCTAAGATAAAGTTTTTACTAAAGCTAGTAGTTTTTATCTTTAAATGATCCTATAGGGAGTTATCCTGTCAACGCGAGCGCATCTTTTTTCTGAAGAGTCACTACAAATAGCGTCAAATGACCGAGTTTGAAATATTTTTTTCCAAAAGTGTTAGAATTTCTTTATTAATAGTGTATGTTTCTAACAATAAAAAATACTAATAAAATATTTCATTTCTTATTTCAGAAAAAGATTATTGAAAAAAACTGTTTTTTTACCCGAGGAAACCCATGTAACCCCTTAAAGCGTCTAAATCTTGATCCGTCCTTTTGAATACGGTCTGAATAATGATAATTCAGCTGAAGTATTAAAGTATAGTTAATTGTAAAGAAATGTGCATTATTATATAATTCCAAAGCAACCTAATCGAATTTCGGATAAGCGGATTACATTTAGCAGAGCTTCATTTCTTCGGCCATTATCACCAAATGCTCTATAATGCTATTAGTTGATGCTTTATTCATATAAAATTAGATATGTGTACTACTAATAAATGAAGAATTACTAAAAAAAGGTAATTAAAGTGAAAATCAATATCTACTGGGTCACTACCTATACACTACCTATATTCGTGCGTTTTTACTTTTGAACGTTAATTTAAGAAAAGCAGTTACGACATAACACTGTTAAAGTATCCATGTCTATTATATAATATATATGTATAATATTTTCCAACTGCTTGGTGCTTTGTAGTAGAGTCTACCGAAAGAACAGCGACTGCTTTACGATCAGGAATAAAACAAGCCAATTTATGATACCCTGTTCTGATATGAACCGTATTCCAGTGAAGGCATTCTGCATCAACTGGTATACATACTTGTATATAGGTAATAGGCAGAAGCAGCAAAATCTAGGTGAGACAAAGCTTCCCACCCACTGTTTTCCATTTAGTTTTTAACCGGTATTGCAGCATATGGCCAAGCGTTGCATTGATACTAAATTATTGCCTCTGGTCTGGTCACGATATCCGGGTATTTTTCGACAATCGTTGGCTTTACTTTAATGAGTTGTTATCGTTAGCATTCCTCTTAATAGTTGGGCTGCTTTAAAAGCCCATAATACAGCACATCTTTCTGATGCCACCAAATTCAGAGCATTACATGGGCATTACGTATATTTGGCCTGGTTTCACATATGATTTTTTGTATTCAGGGTTGTTGTAATCCATCCATGTCTCATCAACAATAAAAATTCGATGTAAAACCGACTTCTTTTGTAACGTTCAAGCTGAATTGTCGATATGCAAAATCGTTCTTCAACGTTTTATGGCTTCAATTCATATATCCTTGTTTGATATAGTTGCTTTAGAGACTACCCAAAAGTCCGCGAGTTCTTTATGGATTTGGATGTTCGTCGCCCACGAGTTTGTTTGTCCCCCAAGCCAGTATAATAACGCTTAAATTGTTACAAATGAAAGAAAAAGAGCTTCACGCAAAAAATATTTTTCAAGAACACACTTCAATGTATGTATACATAATTGAAACAATAGGATAATAATGATGTTATGCCATCTCTTGGTAAACCGTACGATTTTGGTTTCAGACCTAATAAAATTATACTGTGGAATTCCTTTGGATCACTATTAGCATTCATGACTACAAAAGCTTAGATGACTTCATCGGTCTATATTAGATCATCAAATCCGACATCAGATACAACGAGGCCATTCCTTGATATACAAGTACATATATGAGTCTATATACACAGATGCAGAATGTTCAGAGGAATATGTTATGAAAAGCAATCAGAGAAACTCTCTCAAATTATTGTAAGCTTTCCAGTCTCAAAATAGGTTCCCACATCACATTTTGGGAACAGACTCTTACTCTCTTTCAGAATTTGCTAGCGAGTCTTTAACAGATTTTAAATGTGGGATTACTTGATCGAAGTCAGCAGTTTAAAGGATTCTTTCACATGACTTCTTCTATAAGTTTTTCTAATCAGCACTGTAAACTGCTAAACTTTTTTGGACCAAGACTTAGAAGATCGATTATGCTCTTACAATTTCTAAAATAGATTTTTTATGAATACAAACAGAGTATGACCCAAATAGTTTTGTGTCGCCAAGTTCGTCATTATTTCGATTTATAAAGTATACGTTATTGGATCCTTAGAATATACCGAATCTCAACCATAAGAGACCGAGCCAAACTGTTACTCAACTGAAGTTGTATGCGATGTTATTTATTGTTACTGATAAACACACATACATATTATATCCGCTTTTAGTAACACCAAAAAATAAGACATATCAAATTTGGAGGTCGAATTTGTTTCCTTTTATTCCACAACACTCAAAATACCCAAATTTGTTTTCCAAATTATTGCCATCTATATTTCCATTCATGCTGCAGCTATGAAAAATCCTACATACATATGAATATTCAAATGTCATCTTCTTTATTTAAACCTTCCAGCTTCCACGCGCATTTTTGTTGTCGCTCATATTTTTGTCTTAAGAATTGAGGTCATACTGGTTAGTGCTTGGCCAATAGTTAGTGGGCAATTATGTAAATGCGCGCTTAGATATGCTCACCAGCCACCGCTTAAACACAACAAACACGCACACACGTGTCTACTGCCATCGCTATGTCGCTGCGTTTTGTAAACTCAGGCGTCTAACTAACTATTTGGCCATTGGCATGGTCATCAGCGCCAGCACTCGCTTGCAGCTGGTGAAAGTAGCGTTTGTTTAATTTGCCTGTCCACTCGCCCATTAAAGTGACTATTAATTTGCTCGTCTACTTTAGTTAACTGCAAATGCTTGTTGACTAATTTCGTGCTGATCGTTTTGGTTGTTGTAGTTGTGGTAGAGGTAATTTTCAGTATACGAGGAGAGAATATGCTTTGATTTATTAGATAATTGTTGTGAATTTGCGGCGTGTCGATTATTTTGGAGAACTTTTAGCTGAATTGCCTCAATGTTTCATGATAAGGTTAAAATTAATCACGAGATGCAAAGATTTTTTTTGTATTTTATGTAATGTTAGTTAGTTTTATTCAGGGTCAAACTTATTTCACTTCGTTGTATTCTTCTCTTAGTTTGCTGCACTTATTTTGAATAAGACATGTAATCGAATCTTGTTGGTGATTTTTTTGTTTTACCACATCACATCACATCTTACTTATCATATTACAACATATTTCATTAACGCATATACGCTTTAAACGAACTTGCAATGAAAATCTTCTTGTCGTTACTTATCGTATTTGACCATAAATGGCATCAAGTTTACTTAGAAAGTGTATTAACCAAATAAAATTTTAATAAATCGCCTAACATCTCATAAAAAATTTGGAATATTTTACTTCTTCCTACATCCTATCTCATTAGCTCGTCTTTTAAATTCTACCATACTAAATCAAATCACATCGCGTCATATTTTAACATTTGACATCATGTTATAAGTATTAATTGAAGCATCATATTATCTTGATATGATATAAAGCGATTTAGCTATGATCTTCACATCACATCATATGAAGTCATATATAATAAAGGAGGCATAACTCACATGTCACATATTTCCATATCACACTATGACCAATTTGATGTGATATATCTTATCAAATTATCATTACATTAAATCAAAATCTCATCATATCAACACTTGATTTTATATCAAAAAATTGTAACTATCTCATTACCCGTTTCTACAGCATATTAAATAATATTCCAAAATATCAAATCATCATATCACATCATAAATTGCCATGCTCACTTCTATTTCAGAAGATTATATCCCATTATGTCATATTTTGTAATTTAACATGCCATATGTGGCGGATTTTTCAATTAGAGCGGTTCAAACGTTTCTTTTTTAATAAGATCAAAACAGTTTGGGATATCAATGATATTCTTTATTCCTGTGAAAGCACATTCGATGCCATTATGTAGTAATTTGGCCGATACTGCTGCAATTTCGCGTTCGCAGTTCATCAATCGTCGCTGGCATAGACTATGGACTTGACATAGCCCCACAGGAAAAATATATGGTTTTGCTATCTATGGTCCATTTTGTAGTGTGCCATTGAAAAACCCTATATTATATGAATACGGCTGCTTAAACATCAAATAATTATATATCACAACAACTCGTAATCCTAATAGAGCCACGTATGATCACATGATTTTAAATTTAATAATATAATAACACTTCACATCACAGTTTATAACATGAGATATGACATCACTCGCACATCAAACATTATTGTGTCATCAGTTTAAGACGGCGAGTTATTAATGTTCAATTAATTTAAATTCTATCATATTCTGTAAATATTACTTGAAGGAGAATATTTGAAATTCACACAGCTCATAAACTAATATCACATCATAATATATGAAGCCATCAATCACCTTTCATAATCTCATATAACAATTCTCATCATATCACATAGCAAATCACAAACCTGTTCATATCACATGACTTAAACTAATGTCACATCACATTACATGAAGCCTCCTTCAATTACCTTCCCAATCAATCGCACTTGATCAAATAAAGTCACGTAAATATGAATTGCTATTACATAACATCATATTTAATGACATCATTTGCTTAAATTCATATTCTAACTATTAAACAAAGTTGACGTCATATTATTTTATCACATGACTTGACTATATATCACATCCAATGACAACATGCTTGCTATAAATATTTAACAATTCAACAGTATCACTATTATCGCCTATACATCAAAAATAAAAAGTCACATCTTAACAAGTCTCACGACATCTTTTCAAATCATGTCCCATAAAGTATAAGTTATTACAGTATGGTACATCACATCGTATTATTCACGTCATATCCCAAGCAATTACTTGATCACATCATAATGCATTATATGTTAAACCTAATAATATCACCTCTTATTCTCCTATGTTAATATTACATCATTATTATGTGAAAAATTCTTGATTCTCTGGGTGCCAGGCCACAAAGGCAACAACGGAAATGAAATAGTGAACGAAATGGAGCATCTCTTGTGTACTTGGCTTGCATTGACAAGGCTACGCTGTAAGCATCTGGGGTCCCCACAATATGATATACTGAAGTAGGTATCGACGGTGAAGCCGCAGAGTCTAAAATTCGCGTCAAATGCAGGCATTCTAAAGGGAGTAAGCATTTTAGTCAGACTTAGCAAGTGAACTCCATCTGGTATCGCAAAGGACCAAACTGGTCTAAGCGTGTTTTATTAGCCTACCAGATTAACCTAACCTAACCTAAATTTATATATCACATTAATTTATATCACATGACTACGGGTTACATTTCTCTAATTACTTCACATTGTATTTAGCACCTTTTGATCGCTACGCCAAGACATCACATCATACATACAACTCTTGACATTCAATCAGATCAAGTTTTCAAGATTTTACAGCAATCAATTAGCTTTTATCGATTTTCCAGGAGAGTTGAGGTAAATCTATACTCTACTAATTTGCATTTAACTTGATGAATTTAAAGAGCGAGCAGATATCATAGTGGCGAATCGAACAATCCTGCGTCATATTAAACATGATCACTTAGTATCACATCTCCTTTTAACTCATGAGTTTACTTCACATCTACTTATACATTTATAAGAATATGCTTCAAATTCCGAAAACAACAAGCCTAGTCAAGCCATTTTAAACATATCACATGTTAGACACATCATATCATATCATATCACTTCAAACATCACAACCATCAAAAAGAGTACAAAGTTTTATTTCTTCCAAAGCATTAAGTCATTTTCATTAGTCTACAATTAAATTGCGCTACTTTTTTGCCAAATAAATATACATTAGCATTCCCATAGTTTTATATATGTAACTTAAATTTAGGTATTTCGTGTCATTGCGTCATTTAGTGTATCATTTATCTCCGAATTGTTGCCGGCTGCTTCAAATCACAATTAAGGCTTGAGTGAAAAATTGGCGAATTGTTTGGTTTCGATGATTGAGTGAATATTGTATAACTTGAATTATTTAAGAAACAATAGATCCGGAAGTTAAGCTGTTGTTAGTCGTTATTAGCAAAAAATTACAAACAATATCATGTTGAACATTTGAATGACGAAAATGTATTGTGCTATAAAAGAGATGATTACTTAAATACAAACTAATCTGCCTTTAATTTTTAACTGCGTACAATCATCGCTCTGACAAATTACTTGACTTGTAATTAAAATGCGATTTGTTGCTGTCATCGGTGGGGCTGATGTAAGCGACAGCTCACATTGAGGCTGTAATGAAGTGATGCGAAAGGCCAGTGACTATTAAACTGTAATCACTAGGCGCTAATGTGATCATTGTTCTTGTTGATCATTAATATGTTTCTTGCTGCCTAATATAAAAACAGTTGAATGATTTTAATTTAAGAGGTATCTATCAACTGAAGACCTGCACTGTAAAAATCCTCTATACATTTTTAAATTCGCTTGCAGTATATTCTCATAATTTTTAGTAACCCTTTAGTACCCTTGACTATTTATTTTCTTCTACTCATTTTCTTCATCTGATAAATTTACTTATAGGAATTTTTGCACTCTCTTTAATAAACTCAATCCCACCTCATCTAATATTCTTGGCTTTATAGTAAGCTTTCTTTTGCATGGCCACCAATTGCACGCTTGCAGAAATTCAGCCGCTGAACGAAATTTTCGAGGGTTTTCAAACATAAATCGGCCGATACTGCGACAATTTTAAATTCGATATTCGTACGAAGTTCATAAATCGTTGCTGGCTTGTTGGTATAGACCATCGACTTGACGTAGCCCCACAGAAAATAGCCTAACGGCGTCAAATCGTACGACCGAGGCAGCCAATTGACTGGGCCATTTCATGAGATAAAACGTTCACCAAACTTGGTTTTCAATAAATCGATTATGACATTCGCTGTATGGCTTCTGGCGCGATCCTGTTGGAACCACATATTTTCCTAGTTCATAACATCCGACTCGGGCCAAAACTATTCGGTTATCATTGAGCGGTAGCCGGCCCATAAATCACACCAAACCGTAATTTTTTCGGTATGCAATGATGACTCATGGAGTACGTGTCGATTGCTCTCTGACCAATAACGCCATTATTGACGAAGCCATTCAGCCAGAAGTGAGTTTCATAGCTGAAGATGATTTTTCGATTAAAGATCGGATCATTTTCAAGTTATTACTCAGCCCAATTCACGAACATACGACAATTCTGGTAGTCAAGCGGCTTCAGTTTTTGCATCAATTTGATCTTGTAAGAATGCAGCCAAAGATCCTTTTGCAAAATTTGCCACAGTGACGTCACAACGCTGCCCAAAGCTTGAGTACGACGTGTGAGAGACTGATTTGGGTCTTCCTTACAAAATTTAAACAAAGATAAATATAATTATTTATTTTTAATTTAACAACAACTGCCTACAAGTAATTTTCGACTTAATTTTTCTATTTCTATATTTCGAAAGTAAAATGTTCAATTTCTCAATAAATCAAAAGTTCAAGTTTTGGCTTGCTTGCCGCTATATTTCATTGGAATTTCGCACATCACCAACTAGAGGCAAAGTATTCACTTTCTTCGCGTCCGCAATGGATGGTCAACGGTGCCAAGAGAAATTCTGGCAAACGCTATGAATATGCTAATGAGCATATGTATGAGGCCCCTGCACTCCACCAAGCTCACTGCCCCGGCTAAATCACAATGCGGCGACTCCTTAAGGCACATGCGGCACGGCGGTTAAATTTAATTGCCAACTGCCATTGAATATTAATAAAATTGTGAAAAACAAAAGCGAGCGAACAATAGAATTGTATATAAAAATTCATAACGCACACGAAATGTCATAAATGCTTAGCGAGACGAATAAAAATTCGTCTAGTTGTAACTGTGTATGTGTGATTGTGTGTGCGTTTGGCATGTTGGCGCGCCGGCGCTCTTAATAAGCCACATCAGAATTCATTTTGACGCTTTTACGGCCAAACAGAATCATTTAAATCAACTCATTAAGTCGTGGCAAAGTACGTGTTTCTGTATTTGTAGGTGTGTGTGTGTGTAGTGGTAAATATGGCTGGGCAGCCGATACGTGCTTGCCGCTAAACACGCTTTCACGGTTGATGAACTGTTTGGGGTCCTCAACTTGAACTGCCATTTTCATTACAAATATACTTTTACCTAAACATATGTACACACATATACTTCTATTTATCTATTAGTATGTGTGTATGTACAGCCACTGCGTCGATGGCCATAAGCGATTCATTTTTCGGCCAATTATTTCGTGGCCTCCGTTTACTTACATTGCAAAGTTCTCGCTGTTGGTTTGTAATGTCTGTTTGCAGCTGTGGAAAGCTGGCGTTGGCGAGCGTAAGCAAATGATTTTAATATTTGGCACGCGTTATAGCCAACAACCAAAACAACAAGCGCTTAACATATATAGTGTGTGTTGTAATTGTTAGCCCTGAAGCTAATGAAAAATCTAAACATTGAAGCCGGAAAGCGTAGAGCGTGAATGTGTCTTTACCATACCTTTCAAAAACGCCCACTTGGGAAGAAGCAGCCATAATTTTGGCACTCATTTGTTCTAAACTATTATTACACCAAAATTTTACTATTTCATTAAATTTTCATATATTTATTATATTAGACCATCGAAGTGATGCTGTAGTTCTGTTAGTGATTAATTTTCCCCGCAATCATATGTGATGTTCCCCAGAACTTATGTGCAAACAACAGCACTTTTTCAAGGACGAGTCACAAAAAGTATGCAAGTAAAGCGACAAACCTCTCAAACAGGTTAGTTCTTATTTCATAAATAAGAACCTCGTTTCGACCTCTACTTGATGTCTCTTACACAAAATTTCAGTTTTTTTATTCGAGTCCATCATCAAATCAATTCAAACCCAAAACATCAACCAAATCAGACCCTTAGAGACAATTATTTATGTAACTCATTATTGACTATCTCGAATTTAAGCGTATAAGTTGGAAACACCTTGTCCCTCAGGCTTTTATCCATGTAAGCAAGGCATCCGGAATTTGAAATCAATCACCACATATCTGTCAGTCTTGGTCTCAAAACGTATTGTTGATAGATGAGTATTTAGTACTGCAGTGAGCAAAAATTAGTAAGACTTTTCAATTTAAATTTCTAGATTGATCTCTGTGACATCTGTGCCAAATTTTATATTTAAATAATCATTGGTTTTGAGTGTACGCTTGTCTTTCTGAAGTGTATAAAGTTCCATTAAATTTTGTGTGCGGAATCAAATTTCTGGTGCCGAAATGTTCAGAATGTTGGAAAAGGCCTTCGGTGAAATTGTTTGTCGCGAGCGAGTTTTTTTGATGCTGCACATAATTCAAAGAGGTTCGAGAACGCGTTGACGAAGTACCATGTCAAGAATGGCCATCAACACCAACTTATGATCAACATTCAATAAAATAAACGAATTGGTGCTTGAGAATCGACGATTTATAGTCAGAGATTTTAACGGCTTCGCTGAAGTATTGGAAGGATCAGTAAAACCCTTTTTGAAAGATCATTTGTGCATAAGAAAAATTAAAGCACGATTGGTTTCAAAATCACAAAATTACATATTATCACTAACGATGAGTCATGGATCTATGCTTACGACCAGGAAACAGACGATTGATCGGCCGAATATCGCGGCAAGTGGTCTTTAACCATCAGCACCAATGCAATAAATTTTACTTCTTATAAATATATTTTTTGAAATCTATCTCCTGTTCAAATCTACTTTTTTTCTGTAACTTTCGGACTAAACTAAATTTTTTTTTTCCACGTCTGGCTTCTAAGCTAAAAAAACTCTCTTCGTGTTTTGTGGTTGGCCTCCAAAATCGAAAAGTTCTTTCTTTTAAAAACGTTATTAATAATTTTGGTATATAAATTCATTGTGACAAAAAAAGCACCAAGAAATTATAATAAAATTCCCCGGGTTAATGATATTTCAAAACATGTATTTTGCAAAGTTGGTAGGACTGTCCTTAATTACTATGCCAAATATGAGGGCGATCTATCAGACAAACAAACTGGTTCGCAGCAGTTGCTTAAGTCGGTACACCGCAGTCGTGCGTTGGAATTTTTACAATGGATAAAAATATCGAACAAAAAATTTGTCTCAAATTTTGTATTTCTAAAAAATTTTATGTGCAGAATCGAAGCGAATGCTGGAAAGGGCTTACGATGATTCAAAAACACAGGCCTACGAGTGGTACAAAGCCTTCAGCGACGGTCGAGAGATCGTTGAAAATATACCTCGTTCAGCACGACCTTTGACCTCTGAAACTGATGAAATTATTAAAAAAGTGAAAGATATGGGGCTTGAAATTCGGCAAGTATTAGAGAGATGGCAACAGAGCTTGACGCTTGACCCATCTCGCGAGTCCGTTCAAATCGTTTTGGTGGATATTTTGGGTATAAAACGCGTTCTTGCTCGACTCGTTCCGAAAAAACTGAAATTTTTTCAAAAATAGCTCCGTAAATATGTCTCTTTGGACATGTTTGCTGGTGCGAATTCCGATCCCACATTCATGGAGAGCATTATAACTGCCGATGAGACTTGGGTTTATGAGTTTGACATGCAAGCAAGTCAACAATGATCGAAATGGAGGGAAAAAACATAATTTGCTGCATGAGCTGAAGTCCATTCCAAAAGCGCATATGAAAAGGGTTTCGAGGACTGAAAAAATCGTTGGCAGAAGTGTATTACATCTGATGGGGATTTCTTTGAAGGCGACAAATCAAATATTGATGAATAATTAAATATTTTGCGTTTTAGAAATATTGTTTCTATACTTAGGACCCAATCTCTGGAATATTTTTTCATCCAATAAGCATACAATTTTTGTACAGTTACATATATATATTGTAAATGTTTTCTATATTTAAACTAGTCCAACACTAAATTTCCTACCGACCGCTTACACGGTCAAGGCACAAATATTTGTAAACCCACAAGCTCACGCTTTCGTTCGTCCAACAAGCTGCTCGCTTATGCACAAGTGCCAATTGCCCTTTTGGCTGTCGTCGAAAATTTTCAAATTAATATGCGTGCACTTGCATGTTCACCAATACACCGGTAATTGTGGTAGCAACTAACTAGCAAACAACAACAAGTCTGAAAAGAGCAACCCGATATAGGTATTGTATGTATGTAGAAGCAACAACAACGGTAGCAAAAGCGAATGCTTATTGTAAAGTGAAAAGAGAAATTAAGCGTAACTACTATGCTTACGCACACACACACACGAACATGCATTCGCATACTAGAAGTCAAAGTAAAGTGAAAAGAACTTATGGCAGCAATACAACCTGCTATGCCCAATCGGGCAGGTTGAGGCAAGTGAGTATACCGGCGAGTGGTGCGATACCAACTGCTAAGCCGAGCGCTTGAAACTGAAATTGAACGTGTGAATACACACGAGAATAGGCACGCACACGCACGTACATACTTATATATAAATACATGCTGAACTGCACTGGCTTCTTCCGCTTTGTTAGCTCACGTTTAATATTTGTAGTTGTTGTTGTTAGAGTTCAACTATTAACTTACTTGCGCTGCACTCACTTAGGCTACCAAAATAAATAATAATAATAGTAATTTGAAGAAACTAAAAATAAGGCGACTAGTTGTTGTTGTTGGAGGTCTTAGCCAGCGTGTAATGAAGGCCAAACTTTCATTTATGACTTATATTTATGCTTAATAAATATTTTATTTGTTTTTTTATTTGTTGTTGTTGTAGTTGAGGTTCACTTGTTTTTTAGGCGCTCATTCGATTTGCTTCGCCTGACCGCCTTGCAAGTACAACTAGCGGTAGCTGGGTGCACATTGAGTTCTGAATCCTTTTTTGAGCAGAAAATGTGAGCCGATACGGCAAGGTATAGGCGAGTGTCTGACCTCAGAAGAAATCAATTTCCGAAAGCTTCAATTTGACTTGTTATTACTCTGGATTTTATTCAATTTTTCACTAAACACACTAATACATGAGATTGCCACAGAGAGAGGGCGATATTTATCACTTTTAATTTTTGTCTTGCTGTCTCTGCATATCTTTCTTGGTCACATATGTTCGTTTGGTTATCAAAATACCTTCTTTAACACAATGCTTAATATAACAAGAGCCTGTCAAAAATCAATGCCCAAGGTTTCCCACAGCTTTCCGAGAAGGCGAGCAATACAAAGGAGCAAAAAAGGAGCTAAAGCACGCCATCGATGATAGCAAAAATGGCAGGAAGTACGCGAGGATATTAAAAAACCCCTGGGGACTTGGGTATAGAATAGTAATGAAGAAACTCGGCGCTTGAGAAACACCACTTGACTTAACGCTGCCAAAATGGATCATATCGCAAACGCACTCTTCCCACAAACGAAAACAATGGTTAGTGATTCAGAACAGACTCTAATGTATCCGCAAATCATATAGTTTACCCTCGAAGAGCTGCAAGTAGCCACTGGCAAGCTCAAGGCTAACAAAACACCCGACCCGGACGGATTACCAGCAGAAATCCTGAAAGTAATCGCTGCAGAGCGACCGGCAGTACTATTGAACATGCACAGCACCTGCCTCGAGGCCGGAATATTCCTTGAAACATGGAAAAAGCAAGGGCTGGTGCTAATTAGCAAGGGAAAAGGAGATCCCAACTTACCATCAGAATTTCGTCCACTATGCATGCCTGATACAACAGGAAGGTCCTATGAAAGGCTACTGAAACCCAGACTCGAAGCAGCTATCAATGAAGTTGGAGGGCTTTTCTCTAGGCAACACGGCTTTAGACCCAGTAGACCATAAAATGCGTCACTGAAAGTGGAGAAGTCGCACAGCGTTGTTGGCATAAATACAAATGAATAGAATTCAACAGCGCTAGATGGGTGGATATGATCGACGCTCTCGAAAAAAGCTTTAATATCCGGACTACCTCAGAGCTGTGGTGCGGAGCTACCTTAGTAACACAATACTGTTGTACCAAACTGGAGAGTGATCACGACAGATAGTGGACACGTCAGGAGTAGCTCAGGGGCAAAACTCGAAATGCCAAATGAATCCTATTTAATTGACTACTCTGACCACATTGCAGCTGTAATCACAGCAAGGGATACAGAAGAAGCGCGAATAAAGCTGAACCAGGGCATAATACGGACGCAAGCATGGCTCGACTCACACAGCCTCCAGCTCGCTACGGAGAGAACAGAGCTACTACTGCTAACAAAACAGCATATACTCCTAGAGATAAGCATGCCTACTACCAAAGAGTCCAGCGTACAACTGGACCCTAAACTAACATTCTGGGTACAAATTCAGCAGGCCGCAGGAAAGGGAACGAAAATCCCCTCCCAACTAAGCAGATTAATGGCCAACATAGGAGGCTGCAGGCAGGAAAATATCAATCAGTGTCCTATTATGCGGAGTTGTGATCGGGGCAGATGTGCTTAAAAAGGAAAACCGGCGTAAGGTGGTGGCCAGAGTGCACCGCACCGTAGATCTCAAAGTTGCATCAGCCTACCGAACAGCGGCAAAGACCCAATTGACCTTCTAGCATACGAAAGGAAAAATCTGTGGGAGGTAAAGAAAATATCTGAAAATAACAAGAGCGCAATAGAACAAATAAAGAAAGGTACAATAAACACATGGCAACGAAGATGGGAGAATGAGAGTCGCGGCAGATGGACGACCACACTCATACGAGATCTAAACTTATGGACAAGCATCAAATTCAAGGAAGTCGATTTTTACACAACCGAGCTCTTATCTCTTAGCTTATTTATATGTTATCTTCTATTTTTATTTATTTCCGAATATTTATAATTTTACATTTTACATTAAACAAAAAGAGATAAAGTAGGCTAGCAGCCACAAAAAGCCAATACTTTAGCTACTTTTACTTCATTCAACCCAAGGGTGTATATAAGAAAGACGAAAGTAACAAAAGACGTCAATATATATTTCCAAGCCTCGATACTTTAATAATTATAATTAAGATATCTGTCTCTTAATTAATATTTTACACGCTTAACTAAAATTCACCAGCTGATTATACTATTATATACAACAACCAAAACATCAAATTTTGCTTTCGTCACACTCATTTCTTACCAACACTCAGTCATATATGTTATATTTGTGCACCTTGCAAAACTGCCATTCAAATTAATTTGAGTTAAATGTAGCTGAAAAGCAGTTACCTGCGCATAGTTGTATACCTGTACATATGTATGTATATGTGGTACAACGGTAGTGCTGCTGCCTACATAATCACACATAGACATGATCATACTTAAGTGTGTCTGCACCTACAGCCATTAGTGGCCATAAATAATAATTGCTCATACAATATTGAGCTGCATTTAATTTGGCATTGAAGTAACAGTGGGATTTTGCGAACATATTGTACAATTCACTAATTTATTTTCACATAACCATTTCGCTGGATTGCAATATTCACAAGAAAAAGTCACACACGCACACACAATTTGAAAAACTGAAGGTGCGGAGAAATGTAATGTATTATATAATTGTTTGGCGAATTTTTTGTTTACATGCTTTCTTTGCCATTTTGTGTAGGTTAGTGAAAATGGTAGCAGGGCGTATACGCAACAATTCGCTTGCGAAATGTTTTTTGTATAACAAAGCGCCTGGAAAGTCTGCAAATGGAAGTAGTTTGGGGAAAATAAAAAAAAATAGATATTTCATAATATGTAGTTTTAAAAGAATATATATACATATATATATCTACAGAGAGCTATAACCAATTTGGAAAGTTTCAGCACTGAAATGACTTATTCCGATAAAAATGTAGTCTCCTGGTTTCTTTAATTTTTGACTGACATACATATTTATATAAAAAAATATTAGGTATTAATGTTATTAAAATTATCATTGTTTTATTAACTACAAATCAATAACTAAACCCCCACTTTCACACAAAAAACCGATATCTGCTCATTACTCAATTATTAAACACTCATTTAGTCAATAGTTTAATAATTACATATTTTTTATTATTACATGCATTATATATATATAAATAACCATAATATAACCAGTTGTAATTAATGTTTTCGCAGCTGTGAGTAGTAAATTAATGTCATTATCTTTCTCAACGACTAACTGTTTCAACAGTTACGCTTCACGCTATGATCCATAGTTCCAGCCAAAGTAAATAATAGTTCATATTCGATAAGTTAATCAATGATTTGCCAAATTCAGGCATGATCAATTAGTTGGACTTTTATTTTTATTTGATTTGATAATCGGCTTCATGTTTAATTTTATTTTATTTTATTTTATTTTATTTTATTTTATTTTATTTTATTTAGGCATTTACTATTTAAATATTTATCTTTAGAGCATTAACTACCATAAATTTCAACAGGTGGCAACCTCACAAGTTCATATTTAAATTTATTTTTAAACAATGTCTAAATTTCAGTAAATTATTTTAAAAATTTTGAGGAATTTAAAATTTTCCAACAGGTGGCAACCTCACAAGGTATCATATTTATATTTGTCTTTAAACAATGTCTAAATTTCAGTAAATTAAATAAAAAATAAATTTGAGGACATTTAAAATTTTCCAACAGGTGGCAACCTCACAAGGTATCATGTTTATATTTGTCTTTAAACAATGTCTAAATTTCAGTAAATTAAATAAAAAATAAATTTGAGGACATTTAAAATTTTCCAAAAGGTGGCAACCTCACAAGGTCGCATATTTATATTAGTCTTTAAACAGTATTTAAATTTCCGTATAATTAAATAAAAGTTAAATTTGAAGGTATTTAAAATTTTAATTTGCCAACCGGTGGCAACGTCATAAGATCTCATATTTGTTTTAGTCTTTGAACAGGATTTGAATTTTAGTATAGTATAATTAAATAATAATCAAATATGAGGATATGTAAAATTTTAATTTTCTAACAGGTGGCAACCCAGCAAAAATATTTTTAACTGTCAGCTTTCTTAACTCTCAAAATTTTGTGTATAAATATCCATAATTTTCTTTGTCCTCATTACATTTTCTTTTTAATTATTAACAGCTGGCAACCTTTTCAGATTTTTGTTTTAATTAATAGGTTAAGGATAAGTGTCGAACAGGAAAAAATTCAAAAATCGTCTCAAATGGACAAAGAGCTTACAATCACAGTAAGTTTTGACATTACAGGAAATGACCTACATACATACATATATGTATATTGTGAGATGAACAATTGAACCAACAGATTTAAGGACTGTATTTTCTGTTTTCAGACTTAAGCCAAAAAGTCACAATTTTAGCAATGTACTACCAATTATTTTAATTTTAGAAGATATTCGTACACGTTAGTTATAGATTTATCAGTAAATTTTAATATTATCTACTTTTCAGATATATGTAAATACAGACAACCGAAATCACTACACAAATGCAACTAAAATATCAAAAAAAAAAAAAAAAACTCACCATGTAATATCGCCTTTTTCGCCCACTGACTGTCTCTTATGCATAATCAAGGTCAATAAATCGCAATCAACTGGAAGAAAAGCAGAAAATAAATATATAGAATTAGTATAGTATGCAACTAGTTAGACATATCTGATGTGGAAATAAGTATGTCAAAAAAGCGACTACAAGAATCGAAGAGCCATCAACTGCGTCTAATGATATGCGTCACAAATAATTGCAGTCAAGTGCTAAGCAGAGTATGTTATTGTGGGGAGTGCACGACTGACTAACTATTGGGGCATACAAAGTTGCAATATTAACTGGAGCTCCATTTTTAGTGGATACAATGTTGTAATGGATAGAAGTTGGCCAAAAACAAGAAAATAACTAAACTTAGATTGTGAAATTGAAAATTACAATAAGGAATTAAAATATTACTTTTTGAAGGGAAAAAAATAGTTGAACCGAAAACTGTTCCAAAAAAATCATTCTTAATGGATTGGTTATGGTATGCTTAAGGCGTGGTAAAATGAGCACCGAAGATGGTGATGGAAGGAGATGAATGTCTCGTAAGTCACTTAAGTGTTGCAGAGGTTTATAAAAAGTGTTTAGAGGTATCGTGAGCATCTAATTTAAATAACGGAGCAGATGATCGCATTCAAAATACAAAGGAATAAGATCTTTTGGTTTAAATTTTCTGTCGCTTACAGTATGGATTGCGTCGAATATATTGTCTATAAGAGTGCTTATGACTTACTAATTACTATTACTCTAAAAAGATATTTTATTTTGATATTTTACAAGACTACATTTCGAGATAAGAAACTTTCTGAAA